>NC_044549.1:93627978-93684090 GCF_007565055.1 Rhinopithecus roxellana | reverse complement strand
ACACCAAACATGGCACAAGTATACATATTAACAAACCTGCACGTTATGCACATGTACCCTAGAACTTGAAGTATAATAAAAATAAATAAATTTTTTAAAAAAGCCAATTCCTAAAATAAAATATAGAACCAAGTAATAAAGACCTTAATAACCATCTTAATCTATCTATTTGATTTTCCCATTAAAAAAAGAGAGTGTTATAGAACAACCGCAGTTTTTTCATCCCTAATCTAACTGGGAAGTAAAATAACTGCCAAATTCCCTCATTAAAATGTAGTAAAAGACCTCACAAAGGAAGCCTCCATATCCTATGTAGCTTCACTAGCATGAGTGTCCTTTCAACAAAATGCTTTATATGATGTACCAGGACCCTTTGATTGCTTGAGTCAAATAAATTAACTGAAATGGACAGTTTCATAAGTCAAAAAGTATCATTTAAAGCTATGCAATATATTGGATCATAAACTAGGGATTTTTGTAACCTAAATCGCATGATGATGTTCCACTTGCATGTTTAATTTGGTTCAGGGAACATTCTCATATGGTGAAGAAATACTTGGGAAGACATGTGGCTGCTCCCATAATATCATGTGATTAGCTTTGTCCTTGACGTTATTACTAAAGCTTGATACTGAATGTGACCTCTGATTTATGAGTCTGAACTGACAATGCAACCTTTTGGTTATTGTATCATCTTTCCGTGGTATTCTCTCTTTAAAAACTTCCTTACACATTGCATTTATTGATTTAATCTAAACTTACTGAATACTCTTTATGTGTTAATAATGGGGCTGGGCACCATAATATAGAAATGGCCAGATTCAGTCAAATATCGTTTCAGTCATTATGGCCTTCTTGCAGATTAGATTTTATATTTTCCCCCATGTCTTATGGCATTTTGAACATATGTCTTTTTGATGTATTATTACTCTATATTCATACCGTTTGTAATATCTCTGTGTCCAGGTCCCCCAAAAAGTCTATAAAAAAAGAAACTAATTCTCATTTCTTCATTGTAACTCTTATAATAACAAGTATAGTGCAGCTGCGAAAAAAAATGGTAAATATTTGTTGGGAATATAAAAGATTTATCTTGCTTCTTATATTGTTCTTACTTGCCTGTAGTCACTACTTAGTTAAATATAAAAGATTCTATCAGGCACAAAAGCCTCAGTGAAAAAAAAAAATTAAATTATCATTTCATTGGATGACTTGTGGGAAAAATATGGTTATCTTTACATTATAAAGGCTTTTGTTCTTTCCCTTTTTTTTCCCTAAGGACCTTGCTTTAGAAAAGCCGAAAACAAAGACCCACCAGAGAGAAAAGTTAAAATTTAACACTTCTCTTATTAATTCTAAGAAATTTTGTTGATAATAAATTAAATTAATTATGTATCTTCCAAATTTTATTAAATGACTTCCCAACAAGTTCACTGGCTATTGAGCCCCCAGCTTCTCTGCCACGAATGAGACAAAGTGCTGCCTTTGTTACTGTGTTCTGATTATGCGCAGCACTTTTTAGGATTATGAATTCAAGATAAGTAAGCTAGAAAAGAAGAATCTCTCCTTTTATCCACGTGAAGAGACTTATTCATTCACTTGTGCTAAACTCTACAAGTACTTGTGAACTCCATAACTTAATAAACATTTTTTAAACAAAATAAAAATAGCAAGAATTTGGCATTTTCCCATCCTTCTCTGTTTCATAATTGCAGTTCATTTTTCTATAAGGCTTAGTTCTGCAAATACAAGCCACATTTTTTAAGTAATTAGGTTATCTATTTTGGGTAAATATGCTAACTGTGAGAATGCGTATATTGTGGAATTGATATAAAATGTGTTAATTAAAACGCCATTGTTTAGAAGCAACATCTAAAAACAACCACCAGAGAATTCATTTCAATGCAGTAACAAATTCTGGTGCTTGGAAGGCTTAACTTAATGAGCTCCAGGAAACTATATCAAGTGAATATTTTTTTTTTCAGTAACTGGGGGCCAATGTGGCTGAGGTAAGGTAGGGCAGAGAACGGGGTAAATTTCAGCCATCAAGGCTGCTCTGCAAGGCAGACATCAATAGAGGCAATATTGAAGCTAGAGCTGAGAAAATAGAAGTAAATGTTTCCTGAGTTGTACTGAAAACTACAAACAAGACCATGTGTGAAAGTAATATACATGGCATTTCTTTGTAATCTGTCCACAACCATATGGGGACATGTTGTTTTCTCTAATATGGCGAACGGAACTCATAGTAAGTAAGCAACAAAGAGATCACAAGGTTAAAGCAAATAAACTTTATTGGCATGCATGTATTAAAACTGCAAAGTGGAGGGGCGAGCAAGATGGCCGAATAGAACACCCCAGTCTCAACTCCCAGCGCGAGCGACACAGAAGAATGGTGATTTCTGCATTTTCAACTGAGGTACTGGGGTCATCTCACTAGGGGTGCCGGACAATCGGTGCTGGTCAGCTGCTGCAGCCGACCAGCGAGAGCTGAAGCAGGGGGAGGCATCGCCTCACCTGGAAGCGCAAGGGGGAAGGGGATCCTTTCCTAGCCGGGGAACTGAGACACACAACACCCGGAAAATCGGGTAACTCCCACCCCAATATGCGCTGTAAGCATACAGGCATCCAGGAGAATATATCCCACACCTGGCCGGGAGGGTCCCACGCCCACGGCCTCCCTCAGCTAACACAGCAGTCTGCGCGATCTATCCGCAAGGCAGCAGCGAGGCTGGGGGGGGGCGCCCGCCATTCTGAGGCTTAAGTAGGTAAACAAAGCCGCTGGGAAGCTCGAACTGGGTGGAGCTCACAGCAGCTCAGGAACCTGCCTGTCTCTGTAGCTCCACCTCTGGGGACAGCACACAGCTGAAGACCAACCAAAGTAGCGGGAGCAGGTGCAGACGCAACGACTTGTTGACAGCTTTGGGGAGCCGCGGATCTCCCAACGCGGAGGTTGAGATCTGAGAAGGACAGACTGCTGCTCAGGTGGTCCCTGACCCTGAGTAGCCTACTGGGAGAAATCCCCCACTAGGGGCAGTCTGACACCCCACACTCACAGGTGGAGTACACCCTGAGAGGACATCCAAAGGAAGAATCAGACAGGTACACTCGCTGTTCAGCAATATTCTATCTTCGGCAACCCTGCTGCTGTAACCAGGCAAACCGGGTCTGGAGTGGACCTCCAAGCAATCTCCAAACGACACAACAGAGAGTCCTTCTGACTGTCAGAAGGAAAACTATCAAACAGGAAGGACACATATACCAAAACCCCATCAGTCGTCACCACCATCAAAGACCAGAGACAGATAAAAACACAAAGATGGGGAAGAAGCAGGGCAGAAGCATGGAAATTCAAAAATAAGAGCGCATCTCCCCCTGCAAAAGGCGCAGCCCATCACCAGCAACGGATCAAAGCTGGTCAGAGAATGACTTGGACGAGAGGAGAGAAGAAGGCTTCAGTCCATCAAACTTACAGAGCTAAAGGAGGAATACCTACCCAGCGCAAAGAAACTAAAAATCTTGAAAAAGAGTGGAAGAATTGACAGCTAGACTATTAATGCAGAGAAGATCATAAACGAAATGACAGAGATGAAAACCATGACACGAGAAATACGTGACAAATGCACAAGCTTCAGTAACCGACTCGATCAACTGGAAGAAAGAGTATCAGCGATTGAAGATCAATGAATGAATGAAGCGGAAGAGAAACCAAAAGAAAAAAGAAGAAAAAGAAATGAGCAAAGCCTGCAAGAAGTATGGGATTACGTAAAAAAGACCAAATCTACGTCTGATTGGGGTGCCGAAAGTGAGGGGGAAAATGGAACCAAGTTGGAAAACACTCTTCAGGATATCATCCAGGAGAACTTCCCCAACTAGTAGGGCAGGCCAACATCAAATTCAGGAAATACAGAGAACGCCACAAAAGTACTCCTCCAGAAGAGCAACTCCAAGACACATAAGCCAGATTCACCAAAGTTGAAATGAAGGAAAAAATCTTAAGGGCAGCCAGAGAGAAAGGTCGGGTCACCCAAAAGGATGCCCATAAACTAACAGCAGATCTCTCTGGCAGAAACTCTACAAGCCAGAAGAGAGTGGGGCCAATATTCAACGTTCTTAAAGAAAAGAATTTTAAACCCAGAATTTCATATCCAGCCAAACTAAGTTTCATAAGTGAAGGAGAAATAAAATCCTTTACAGATAAGCAAATGCTTAGAGATTTTGTCACCACCAGGCCTGCCTTACAAGAGACCCGAAGGAAGCCCTAAACATGAAAGGAACAACCGGTACCAGCCATCGCAAAAAACTGGCAAATGTAAAGACATCGAGGCTAGGAAGAAACTGCATCAACTAACGAGCAAAATAACCAGTTAATATCATAATGGCAGGATCAAGTTCACACATAACAATATTACCTAAATGTTAATGGACTAAATGCTCCAATTAAAAGACACAGACTGGCAAACTGGATAAGAGTCAAGACCCATCAGTCTGCTGTATTCAGGAGACCCATCTCACATGCAGAGACACTACATAGGCTCAAAATAAAGGGATGGAGAAGATCTACCAAGCAAATGGAGAACAAAAAAAAAGCAGGGGTTGCAATCCTAGTCTCTGATAAAAACAGACTTTAAACCATCAAAGATCAAAAGAGACAAAGAAGGCCATTACATATGGTAAAGGGATCAATTCAACAGGGACAGAAAGAGCTAACTCTCCTAAATATATATGCACCCAATACAGGAGCACCCAGATTCATCAAGCAAGTCCTTAGAGACTTACAAAGAGACTTAGACTCCCATACAATAATAATGGGGGACTTCAACACTCCGCTGTCAACATTAGACAGATCAACGAGACAGAAAGTTAACAAGGATATCCAGGAATTGAACTCATCTCTGCACCAAGCGGACCTAATAGACATCTATAGAACTCTCCACCCCAAATCAACAGAATATACATTCTTCTCAGCACCACATCGCACTTATTCCAAAATTGACCACATAATTGGAAGTAAAGTACTCCTCAGCAAATGTAAAAGAACAGAAATTATAACAAACTGTCTCTCAGACCACAGTGCAATCAAACTAGAACTCAGGACTAAGAAACTCAATCAAAACCGCTCAACTACATGGAAACTGAACAACCTGCTCCTGAATGACTACTGGGTACATAACGAAATGAAAGCGGAAATAAAGATGTTCTTTGAAACCAATGAGAACAAAGATACAACATACCAGAATCTCTGGGACACATTTAAAGCAGTGTGTAGAGGGAAATTTATAGCACTAAATGCCCACAAGAGAAAGCAGGAAAGATCTAAAATTGACACTCTAACATCACAATTAAAAGAACTAGAGAGGCAAGAGCAATCACATTCAAAAGCTAGCAGAAGGCAAGAAATAACTAAGATCAGAGCAGAACTGAAGGAGATAGAGACACAAAAAACCCTCCAAAAAATCAATGAATCCAGGAGTTGGTTTTTTGAAAAGATCAACAAAATTGACAGACCGCTAGCAAGGCTAATAAAGAAAAAAAGAGAGAGGAATCAAATAGATGCAATAAAAAATGATAAAGGGGATATCACCACTGACCCCACAGAAATACAAACTACCATCAGAGAATACTATAAACGCCTCTACGCAAATCAACTAGAAAATCTAGAAGAAATGGATAATTTCCTGGACACTTACACTCTCCCAAGGCTAAACCAGGAAGAAGTTGAATCCCTGAATAGACCAATAGCAGGCTCTGAAATTGAGGCAACAATTTAATAGCCTACCCACCAAAAAAAGTCCAGGACCAGATGGATTCACAGCTGAATTCTACCAGAGGTACAAGGAGGAGCTGGTACCATTCCTTCTGAAACTATTCCAATCAATAGAAAAAGAGGGAATCCTCCCTAACTCATTTTATGAGGCCAACATCATCCTGATACCAAAGCCTGGCAGAGACACAACAAAAAAAGAGAATTTTAGACCAATATCCCTGATGAACATTGATGCAAAAATCCTCAATAAAATACTGGCAAACCGGATTCAGCAGCACATCAAAAAGCTTATCCACCATGATCAAGTGGGCTTCATCCCTGGGATGCAAGGCTGGTTCAACATTCGCAAATCAATAAACGTAATCCAGCATATAAACAGAACCAAAGACAAGAACCACATGATTGTCTCAATAGATGCAGAAAAGGCTTTTGACAAAATTCAACAGCCCTTCATGCTAAAAACGCTCAATAAATTCGGTATTGATGGAACGTACCTCAAAATAATAAGAGCTATTTATGACAAACCCACAGCTAATATCATACTGAATGGGCAAAAACTGGAAAAATTCCCTTTGAAAACTGGCACAAGACAGGGATGCCCTCTCTCACCACTCCTATTCAACATAGTCTTGGAAGTTCTGGCTAGGGCAATCAGGCAAGAGAAAGAAATCAAGGGTATCCAGTTAGGAAAAGAAGAAGTCAAATTGTCCCTGTTTGCAGATGACATGATTGTATATTTAGAAAACCCCATCGTCTCAGCCCAAAATCTCCTTAAGCTGATAAGCAACTTCAGCAAAGTCTCAGGATACAAAATTAATGTGCAAAAATCACAAGCATTCTTATACACCAGCAACAGACAAGCAGAGAGCCAAATCAGGAATGAACTTCCATTCACAATTGCTTCAAAGAGAATAAAATACCTAGGAATCCAGCTTACAAGGGATGTAAAGGACCTCTTCAAGGAGAACTACAAACCACTGCTCAGTGAAATCAAAGAGGACACAAACAAATGGAAGAACATACCATGCTCATGGATAGGAAGAATCAATATCGTGAAAATGGCCATACTCCCCAAGGTTATTTATAGATTCAATGCCATCCCCATCAAGCTACCAATGACTTTCTTCACGGAATTGGAAAAAACTGCTTTAAAGTTCATATGGAACCAAAAAAGAGCCCGCATTGCCAAGACAATCCTAAGTCAAAAGGACAAAGCTGGAGGCGTCACGCTACCTGACTTCAAACTATACTACAAGGCTACAGTAACCAAAACAGCATGGTACTGGTACCAAAACAGAGATATAGACCAATGGAACAGAACAGAGTCCTCAGAAATAATACCGCACATCTACAGCCATCTGATCTTTGACAAACCTGAGAGAAACAAGAAATGGGGAAAGGATTCCCTATTTAATAAATGGTGCTGGGAAAATTGGCTAGCCATAAGTAGAAAGCTGAAACTGGATCCTTTCCTTACCCCTTATACGAAGATTAATTCAAGATGGATTAGAGACTTAAATGTTAGACCTAATACCATAAAAACCCTAGAAGAAAATCTAGGTAGTACCATTCAGGACATAGGCATGGGCAAGGACTTCATGTCTAAAACACCAAAAGCAACGGCAGCAAAAGCCATAATTGACAAATGGGATCTAATTAAACTAAAGAGCTTTTGCACAGCAAAAGAAACTACCATCAGAGTGAACAGGCAACCTACAGAATGGGAGAAAATTTTTGCAACCTACTCATCTGACAAAGGGCTAATATCCAGAATCTACAAAGAACTCAAACAAATATACGAGAAAAAAACAAACAACCCCATCAAAAAGTGGGGAAAGGATATGAACAGACATTTCTCAAAAGAAGATATTCATACAGCCAACAGACACATGAAAAAATGCTCATCATCACTGGCCATCAGAGAAATGCAAATCAAAACCACAATGAGATACCATCTCACACCAGTTAGAATGGCAATCATTAAGAAGTCAGGAAACAACAGGTGTTGGAGAGGATGTGGAGAAATAGGAACACTTTTACACTGTTGGTGGGATTGTAAACTAGTTCAACCATTATGGAAAACAGTATGGCAATTCCTCAAGGATCTAGAACTAGATGTACCATATGACCCAGCCATCCCACTACTGGGTATATACCCAAAGGATTATAAATTATTCTACTACAAAGACACATGTACACGTATGTTTATTGCGGCACTATTCACAATAGCAAAGACTTGGAATCAACCCAAATGTCCATCTGTGACAGACTGGATTAAGAAAATGTGGCACATATACACCATGGAATACTATGCAGCCATAAAAAAGGATGAGTTTGCGTCCTTTGTAGGGACATGGATGCAGCTGGAAACCATCATTCTTAGCAAACTATCACAAGAAGAGAAAACCAAACACCGCATGTTCTCACTCATAGGTGGGAACTGAACAATGAGATCACTTGGACTCGGGAAGGGGAACATCACACACTGGGGTCTATCATGGGGAGGGGGGAGGGGGGAGGAGGGAGGGATTGCATTGGGGAGTTATACATGATATAAATGATGAATTGATGGGTGCTGACGAGTTGATGGGTGCAGCACACCAACATGGCAGAAGTATACATATGTAACAAACCTGCACGTTATGCACATGTACCCTAGAACTTAAAGTATAATAAAAAAAAAAAAAAAAAAAAAAAAAAAAAAAAAAGAAAGTTGCTGTACCCAAAAAAAAAAAATAAAAAAATAAAAAAATAAAAAAAATAAAAAAAAAAAAAAAAAAACTGCAAAGTACTGGCCTTTTCTAAATTAGCGAAGTTTACTCAAAAGGTGGGTAGAGGGTTGGGTAAAGAGAGAATGGGAAAAGCAAGCTAGAAAGTAGGAGACCAGAGAGGTTAGAGGAAGTAAGAGAGTGAGCAAATCCTGGGTATCTGAAGCTTATACAATTGGAGGGGATGGCTTCATGGGAAACAGTACAAAATTATGAATATAAAATTAAATATTGGAGTCCTGAGAAGATACCCATGAAAGGAAGTAGCTCTAAAGATGCCCATCCTAGTTATGCTTTGCTGCATATTAAATCATTCCCCAAATTTACAAATTAACTCTTCCTAGTATGTTTTACATCTCTGGAGTTGGATAGAATCAACTAATAAGTACTTGCTTAGGGTCCCTCATGTAGTTGAAATTACATGCCAGAGAAGGCTGGAGTCATCTGAGTCCTTGACGAGCTGGACAACCAAAAGGACTCATTCACGTGATTGTCAATTTGTGCTGGCAATCACTGAGCACGCAGCTACGACTCTACACTATTATCTTAGTTCGGTTGTCCTCATGGCCTCTGCATGTGGCTTGTGCTTCTCACGGAATAGCACCTGGGTTCTGAGAGCAAGTATGACAGGAAGCAGCTTTCCAATAGAGACAAAGCCAAATTTGCCAGTCCTTTTCAAGAGTTGCCTAGAAGTTGCACAACATTTCTTCCATTGCATTTTATTGGTTAAGCAGTCACAGGCCAGTCCAGATTTAAAGGAGAAGGGGAGGGAGCCAAGATGGCCTATCAGACAAAGCTAGGAAGAACATTGGGAAGATTGGCACACTCTGAGCAGATTTTTTAAGGGAAGGCATTGAGAATGGATGGGGGGGGACATGGATGCTGAGTTGCAAAGGGAGAAAGCTGGAAACCTTGGATGGCGCTAGTGAGCACTAGGACTGCTTCCTGGCCTCCAGTAACTCCTAGTGAAGGAGTAAGCTGAAAAGGCAAGGAATGGTGTATTCTCACCATGGACCTCAGAATCTTAGCTGCAGGCAACCTGAAGACCCTCACAGACACATGAGTTGCCAGAGAGCTGCTTAAAGAGGTTACAGGGGTGGGAGTCCATCCTGTATATAGTCCAGAGAGGTTGATGGGAGAATGTCAGGAGTGCAGTACAACCAAGGATGCCCATCCCCTAAGGCTTGACATGCTCCTATAGGAGACTTTAGCCATAAGGTGACGGTTGGACCTAGACAGAGCAGATTGGTCTTGCCTATGAGATAGGGCCAGTCTGACCTGAGTGTTCTCCTGTCCACTTGCCTCTCCTGGGGCCCCAGCCTTGCTGTGCCCTCTTGCAGCACAGCTTTGGATGCCCAACCAGGGTGCCTCTCAGTGCCCGCATTATAGTTGTTTTACCAGAAGACCACACCTGAACATCAGAGAGCTCCAGTAGACCAGCCACTGCCAACATGTGCCAGCCTACCTGCAGCGTCCCTGCACGCTACCCTTCTCCCTCTGCAGCCTTCCCCCACCATTTTGCCAGTACACACTTGCCCATAGCCATTTCCACACTGCTTTGTTGGCACACACGGTGGCTTACTCCCCACACCCTGCCAGCCTGCATATAAGCACAGACCCCACCAAACACTGCTGCAGGTAGAAGGACAACTACTACCCCACCCATCCCCTGATGATGTGTAGGCACTCAGCCATGCCATCATTACCGGTGGGAACACTCACTCAGATTCCAGCAACCTTACCCCTATTGCCCACCTGTCATGCACCTGCCACTGCCAGTGTAAATGTGTACAAGAACAATGGCAGCCCTGCTCCCACCAGCATTCTATCATTGCTGCTGCTAGCATGAGCACACACAGGAATGTCAAAGCCCACTCCTGCTGGTACCCTACCCAAGCTGATGCACGTGCACTCCACCATGCTACTGTGACTCCTGGCATGCATGAGCAAGCATGGATCCCACTGCCACCACCCCTATAAAGCATTTTAGCCAGCACCACCCATTGGAATGTTGTGGCCAGGAGACTGGGAACACCTCAGGCCCTCCGGCACAGCATGTTTCTAACCTCAAGAAGCCACAGAACAAAACTGAAAGGTAGAGCCCCAGCCCCCACAGAGTTAAAACATGCAGATGCCGAGCTGGGCCGTGGCCTCCTGAAATCTTTCAGAAACAAGGCCAATAATCTGAATCCACCATATACCACAATCAAACCCACAAGGGCATCAAAGGAGACCAAAGCAAAATTCCTATCCAAAGGACAGCAACTTCAAAGGCTGAAGGAACATCAGCACATAGATGAGAAAAAAAATAGCACAAGAATTCTGGCAGCTCAAAAAAGAGTATCTTCTTACCTCAAAAGGACTGCATGGTTATCAAGCAGCCTAAAATGGCTGAAATGACAGAAATAGAATTCGGAATATGGATAGAAACAAAGATCATCAAGATTAAGAAGAAAATTGAAATGCAATCCAAGGAATCTAAAGAATACATTAAAATGATACAAGAGCTGAAAGATGAAATTGTCATTTTAAGAAAGGACCAAACTGATCTGATGGAGGAAAAAAATCACTTCAAGAATTTCAGAATAAAATTGCAAGTATAAACAAGAGTAATCAACCAAACTGTGGAAAGAATATCAGAGCTCAAAGCTTAGTTCTCCAAAATACCTCCATCAAACAAAAATAAAGAAAAAATAATAAAGAATGAACAAAATCTCCAAAAGATATGGAATCATGTAAAGAAATCAAATCTATGACTCACTGATATTCCCAAAAGGGAAACAAACCAAGCAAATTGAAGAACATATTTAAGGAAACTATTCACGAAAATTTACCCTACCTTGCTACAGAGGCCAACATTCAAATTCAGGGAATGCAGGGAACCTCTTTGAGATGCTGTACAAGATGGCCATTCCTAAGATACATCAGATTCTCCAATATCAAAATGAAAGAAAAAGACAGAGGAGGGGCAGATCACCTATAAAGAGCACCCCATTCATCAGGCTAACAAAGAGCAGATCATTCAGCAAAACCGTACAAGCCAGAAGAGACTGGGAGTCTATATTCAGTATTCTTCAACCAAGAACCTCATATTCAATCAAACTAAGCCCCATAAGCCAAAGAGATGTAAGATCCTTTTTAGACGAGTAAATGCTAAGGGAATACAAGGACCCACTACACCTTTAAGACCTGCCTTACAAGAGGTCCTGAAGGGTATGATAAATATGGAAAAGAAAGACCATTAAGAGCTGCCAAAAAAAAAACACATGTAAGTACATGGACCATTGATACCATAAAGCAAGCACATAATCACATATGTACAATAACCAGCTAACAAGACTACAACAGAATAAAATCCACACATATCAACATCAACCTTGTATGTAAATGGGTGAAACACACACTTAAAAGGCACAGAGTGGCAAGTTGGATAAAGAAACAGGACCCAACTCTATGCTGTCTCCAAGATATCCATCTCACAGTCAATGACACTCATAGATTCAAATAAAATGATGCAGAAAAAAAAGGGGCGGAGCAAGATGGCCGAATAAGAACAGATCCAGTCTCCAACTCCCAGCGCGAGCGACAAAGAAAGACCGGTGATTTCTGCATTTTCAACTGAGGTACTGGGGTCATCTCACTAGGGAGTGCCGGACAATCGGTACTGGTCAGCTGCTGCAGCCCGACCAGCGAGAGCTGAAGCAGGGCGAGGCATTGCCTCACCTGGGAAGCGCAAGGGGGAAGGGAATCCCTTTTCCTAGCCAGCGGAACTGAGACACACAAAACCTGGAAAACCGGGTAACTCCCACCCCAATATTGCGCTTTAAGCAAACGGGCACACCAGGAGAATATATCCCACACCTGGCCGGGAGGGTCCCATGCCCACGGAGCCTCCCTCATTGCTAACACAGCAGTCTGTGATCTAACCGCAAGGCAGCAGCGAGGCTGAGGGAGGGGCGCCCGCCATTACTGAGGCTTAAGTAGGTAAACAAAGCCACTGGGAAGCTCCAACTGGGTGGAGCTCACAGCAGCTCAAGGAAACCTGCCTGTCTCTGTAGACGCCACCTCTGGGGACAGGGCACAGCTAAAAAGACAACAACAACAAAAAGGCAGCAGAACCTCTGCAGACACAAACGACTCTGTCTGACAGCTTTGAAGAGAGCAGTGGATTTCCCAACACGGAGGTTGAGATCAGAGAAGTGACAGACTGCCTGCTCAAGTGGGTCCCTGACCCCTGAGTAGCTAGCCTAACTGGGAGACATCCCTCACTAGGGGCAGTCTGACACCCCACACCTCACAGGGTTGAGTACACCCCTGAGAGGAAGGTTCCAAAGTAAGGATCCGACAGGTACACTCACTGTTGAGCAATATTCTATCTTCTGCAACCTCTGCTGCTGATACCCAGGCAAACAGAGTCTGGAGTGGACCTCAAGCAATCTCCAACAGACCTACAGCTGAGGGTCCTGACTGTCAGAAGGAAAACTATCAAACAGGAAGGACACCTATTCCAAAACCCCATCAGTATGTCACCATCATCAAAGACCAGAGACAGATAAAACCACAAAGATGGGGAAAAAGCAGGGCAGAAAAGCTGGAAATTCAAAAAATAAGAGCGCATCTCCCCCTGCAAAGGAGCGCAGCCCATCGCCAGCAACGGATCGAAGCTGGTCAGAGAATGACTTTGACGAGATGAGAGAAGAAGGCTTCAGTCCATCAAACTTCTCAGAGCTAAAGGAGGAATTACCTACCCAGCGCAAAGAAACTAAAAATCTTGAAAAAAGAGTGGAAGAATTGACAGCTAGACTAATTAATGCAGAGAAGGTCATAAACGAAATGACAGAGATGAAAACCATGACACGAGAAATACGTGACAAATGCACAAGCTTCAGCAACCGACTCGATCAACTGGAAGAAAGAGTATCAGCGATTGAGGATCAAATGAATGAAATGAAGCGAGAAGAGAAACCAAAAGAAAAAAGAAGAAAAAGAAATGAGCAAAGCCTGCAAGAAGTATGGGATTACGTAAAAAGACCAAATCTACGTCTGATTGGGGTGCCTGAAAGTGAGGGGGAAAATGGAACCAAGTTGGAAAACACTCTTCAGGATATCATCCAGGAGAACTTCCCCAACCTAGTAGGGCAGGACAACATTCAAATTCAGGAAATACAGAGAACGCCACAAAGATACTCCTCGAGAAGAGCAACTCCAAGACACATAATTGCCAGATTCACCAAAGTTGAAATGAAGGAAAAAATCTTAAGGGCAGCCAGAGAGAAAGGTCGGGTTACCCACAAAGGGAAGCCCATCAGACTAACAGCAGATCTCTCGGCAGAAACTCTACAAGCCAGAAGAGAGTGGGGGCCAATATTCAACGTTCTTAAAGAAAAGAATTTTAAACCCAGGAATTTCATATCCAGCCAAACTAAGTTTCATAAGTGAAGGAGAAATAAAATCCTTTACAGATAAGCAAATGCTTAGAGATTTTGTCACCACCAGGCCTGCCTTACAAGAGACCCTGAAGGAAGCCCTAAACATGGAAAGGAACAACCGGTACCAGCCATTGCAAAAACATGGCAAAATGTAAAGACCATCGAGGCTAGGAAGAAACTGCATCAACTAACGAGCAAAATAACCAGTTAATATCATAATGGCAGGATCAAGTTCACACATAACAATATTAACCTTAAATGTTAATGGACTAAATGCTCCAATTAAAAGACACAGACTGGCAAACTGGATAAAGAGTCAAGACCCATCAGTCTGCTGTATTCAGGAGACCCATCTCACATGCAGAGACATACATAGGCTCAAAATAAAGGGATGGAGGAAGATCTACCAAGCAAATGGAGAACAAAAAAAAGCAGGGGTTGCAATCCTAGTCTCTGATAAAACAGACTTTAAACCATCAAAGATCAAAAGAGACAAAGAAGGCCATTACATAATGGTAAAGGGATCAATTCAACAGGAAGAGCTAACTCTCCTAAATATATATGCACCCAATACAGGAGCACCCAGATTCATAAAGCAAGTCCTTAGAGACTTACAAAGAGACTTAGACTCCCATACAATAATAATGGGAGACTTCAACACTCCGCTGTCAACATTAGACAGATCAACGAGACAGAAAGTTAACAAGGATATCCAGGAATTGAACTCATCTCTGCACCAAGCGGACCTAATAGACATCTATAGAACTCTCCACCCCAAATCAACAGAATATACATTCTTCTCAGCACCACATCGCACTTATTCCAAAATTGACCACATAATTGGAAGTAAAGCACTCCTCAGCAAATGTAAAAGAACAGAAATTATAACAAACTGTCTCTCAGACCACAGTGCAATCAAACTAGAACTCAGGACTAAGAAACTCAATCAAAACCGCTCAACTACATGGAAACTGAACAACCTGCTCCTGAATGACTACTGGGTACATAACGAAATGAAAGCGGAAATAAAGATGTTCTTTGAAACCAATGAGAACAAAGATACAACATACCAGAATCTCTGGGACACATTTAAAGCAGTGTGTAGAGGGAAATTTATAGCACTAAATGCCCACAAGAGAAAGCAGGAAAGATCTAAAATTGACACTCTAACATCACAATTAAAAGAACTAGAGAGGCAAGAGCAATCACATTCAAAAGCTAGCAGAAGGCAAGAAATAACTAAGATCAGAGCAGAACTGAAGGAGATAGAGACACAAAAAACCCTCCAAAAAATCAATGAATCCAGGAGTTGGTTTTTTGAAAAGATCAACAAAATTGACAGACCGCTAGCAAGGCTAATAAAGAAGAAAAGAGAGAGGAATCAAATAGATGCAATAAAAAATGATAAAGGGGATATCACCACTGACCCCACAGAAATACAAACTACCATCAGAGAATACTATAAACGCCTCTACGCAAATCAACTAGAAAATCTAGAAGAAATGGATAATTTCCTGGACACTTACACTCTCCCAAGGCTAAACCAGGAAGAAGTTGAATCCCTGAATAGACCAATAGCAGGCTCTGAAATTGAGGCAACAATTAATAGCCTACCCACCAAAAAAAGTCCAGGACCAGATGGATTCACAGCTGAATTCTACCAGAGGTACAAGGAGGAGCTGGTACCATTCCTTCTGAAACTATTCCAATCAATAGAAAAAGAGGGAATCCTCCCTAACTCATTTTATGAGGCCAACATCATCCTGATACCAAAGCCTGGCAGAGACACAACAAAAAAAGAGAATTTTAGACCAATATCCCTGATGAACATTGATGCAAAAATCCTCAATAAAATACTGGCAAACCGGATTCAGCAGCACATCAAAAAGCTTATCCACCATGATCAAGTGGGCTTCATCCCTGGGATGCAAGGCTGGTTCAACATTCGCAAATCAATAAACGTAATCCAGCATATAAACAGAACCAAAGACAAGAACCACATGATTGTCTCAATAGATGCAGAAAAGGCTTTTGACAAAATTCAACAGCCCTTCATGCTAAAAACGCTCAATAAATTCGGTATTGATGGAACGTACCTCAAAATAATAAGAGCTATTTATGACAAACCCACAGCTAATATCATACTGAATGGGCAAAAACTGGAAAAATTCCCTTTGAAAACTGGCACAAGACAGGGATGCCCTCTCTCACCACTCCTATTCAACATAGTCTTGGAAGTTCTGGCTAGGGCAATCAGGCAAGAGAAAGAAATCAAGGGTATCCAGTTAGGAAAAGAAGAAGTCAAATTGTCCCTGTTTGCAGATGACATGATTGTATATTTAGAAAACCCCATCGTCTCAGCCCAAAATCTCCTTAAGCTGATAAGCAACTTCAGCAAAGTCTCAGGATACAAAATTAATGTGCAAAAATCACAAGCATTCTTATACACCAGCAACAGACAAGCAGAGAGCCAAATCAGGAATGAACTTCCATTCACAATTGCTTCAAAGAGAATAAAATACCTAGGAATCCAGCTTACAAGGGATGTAAAGGACCTCTTCAAGGAGAACTACAAACCACTGCTCAGTGAAATCAAAGAGGACACAAACAAATGGAAGAACATACCATGCTCATGGATAGGAAGAATCAATATCGTGAAAATGGCCATACTCCCCAAGGTTATTTATAGATTCAATGCCATCCCCATCAAGCTACCAATGACTTTCTTCACGGAATTGGAAAAAACTGCTTTAAAGTTCATATGGAACCAAAAAAGAGCCCGCATTGCCAAGACAATCCTAAGTCAAAAGGACAAAGCTGGAGGCGTCACGCTACCTGACTTCAAACTATACTACAAGGCTACAGTAACCAAAACAGCATGGTACTGGTACCAAAACAGAGATATAGACCAATGGAACAGAACAGAGTCCTCAGAAATAATACCGCACATCTACAGCCATCTGATCTTTGACAAACCTGAGAGAAACAAGAAATGGGGAAAGGATTCCCTATTTAATAAATGGTGCTGGGAAAATTGGCTAGCCATAAGTAGAAAGCTGAAACTGGATCCTTTCCTTACCCCTTATACGAAGATTAATTCAAGATGGATTAGAGACTTAAATGTTAGACCTAATACCATAAAAACCCTAGAAGAAAATCTAGGTAGTACCATTCAGGACATAGGCATGGGCAAGGACTTCATGTCTAAAACACCAAAAGCAACGGCAGCAAAAGCCATAATTGACAAATGGGATCTAATTAAACTAAAGAGCTTTTGCACAGCAAAAGAAACTACCATCAGAGTGAACAGGCAACCTACAGAATGGGAGAAAATTTTTGCAACCTACTCATCTGACAAAGGGCTAATATCCAGAATCTACAAAGAACTCAAACAAATATACGAGAAAAAAACAAACAACCCCATCAAAAAGTGGGGAAAGGATATGAACAGACATTTCTCAAAAGAAGATATTCATACAGCCAACAGACACATGAAAAAATGCTCATCATCACTGGCCATCAGAGAAATGCAAATCAAAACCACAATGAGATACCATCTCACACCAGTTAGAATGGCAATCATTAAGAAGTCAGGAAACAACAGGTGTTGGAGAGGATGTGGAGAAATAGGAACACTTTTACACTGTTGGTGGGATTGTAAACTAGTTCAACCATTATGGAAAACAGTATGGCAATTCCTCAAGGATCTAGAACTAGATGTACCATATGACCCAGCCATCCCACTACTGGGTATATACCCAAAGGATTATAAATTAGTCTACTACAAAGACACATGTACACGTATGTTTATTGCGGCACTATTCACAATAGCAAAGACTTGGAATCAACCCAAATGTCCATCTGTGACAGACTGGATTAAGAAAATGTGGCACATATACACCATGGAATACTATGCAGCCATAAAAAAGGATGAGTTTGCATCCTTTGTAGGGACATGGATGCAGCTGGAAACCATCATTCTTAGCAAACTATCACAAGAAGAGAAAACCAAACACCGCATGTTCTCACTCATAGGTGGGAACTGAACAATGAGATCACTTGGACTCGGGAAGGGGAACATCACACACTGGGGTCTATCATGGGGAGGGGGGAGGGGGGAGGAGGGAGGGATTGCATTGGGGAGTTATACATGATATAAATGATGAATTGATGGGTGCTGACGAGTTGATGGGTGCAGCACACCAACATGGCATAAGTATACATATGTAACAAACCTGCACGTTATGCACATGTACCCTAGAACTTAAAGTATAATAAAAAAAAAAAAAAAAAAAAAAAAAAAAAAAAAAAAAAAAAAAAAGAGTCAAGACCCATCAGTCTGCTGTATTCAGGAGACCCATCTCACATGCAGAGACATACATAGGCTCAAAATAAAGGGATGGAGGAAGATCTACCAAGCAAATGGAGAACAAAAGAAAGCAGGGGTTGCAATCCTAGTCTCTGATAAAACAGACTTTAAACCATCAAAGATCAAAAGAGACAAAGAAGGCCATTACATAATGGTAAAGGGATCAATTCAACAGGAAGAGCTAACCCTCCTAAATATATATGCACCCAACACAGGAGCACCCAGATTCATAAAGCAAGTCCTTAGAGACTTACAAAGAGACTTAGACTCCCATACAATAATAATGGGAGACTTCAACACTCCACTGTCAACATTAGACAGATCAACGAGACAGAAAGTTAACAAGGATATCCAGGAATTGAACTCATCTCTGCACCAAGGAGACCTAATAGACATCTATAGAACTCTCCACCCCATATCAACAGAATATACATTCTTCTCAGCACCACATCACACTTATTCCAAAATTGACCACATAATTGGAAGTAAAGCACTCCTCAGCAAATGTACAAGAAAAGAAACTATAACAAACTGTCTCTCAGACCACAGTGCAATCAAACTAGAACTCAGGACTAAGAAACTCAATCAAAACCGCTCAACTACATGGAAACTGAACAACCTGCTCCTGAATGACTACTGGGTCCATAACGAAATGAAAGGAGAAATAAAGATGTTCTTTGAAACCAATGAGAACAAAGATACAACATACCAGAATCTCTGGGACACATTTACAGCAGTGTGTAGAGGGACATTTATAGCACTAAATGCCCACAAGAGAAACCAGGAAAGATCTAAAAATGACACTCTAACATCACAATGAAAAGAACAAGAGAGGCAAGAGCAAACACATTCAAAAGCTAGCAGAAGGCAAGAAATAACTAAGATCAGAGCAGAACTGAAGGAGATAGAGACACAAAAACCCTCCAAAAAATCAATGAATCCAGGAGTTGGTTTTTTGAAAAGATCAACAAAATTGACAGACCGCTAGCAAGACTAATAAAGAAGAAAAGAGAGAGGAATCAAATAGACGCAATAAAAAATGATAAAGGGTATATCACCACCAACCCCACAGAAAAACAAACTACCATCAGAGAATACTATAAACACCTCTATGCAAATCAACTAGAAAATCTAGAAGAAATGGTAATTTCCTGGACACTTACACTCTCCCAAGACTAAACCAGGAAGAAGTTGAGTCCCTGAATAGACCAATAGCAGGCTCTGAAGTTGAGGCAACAATTAATAGCCTACCCACCAAAAAAAGTCCAGGACCAGATGGATTCACACCTGAATTCTACCAGAGGTACAAGGAGGAGCTGGTACCATTCCTTCTGAAACTATTCCAATCAATAGAAAAAGAGGGAATCCTCCCTAACTCATTTTATGAGGCCAACATCATCCTGATACCAAAGCCTGGCAGAGACACAACAAAAAAAGAAAATTTTAGACCAATATCCCTGATGAACATCGATGCAAAAATCCTCAATAAAATACTGGAAAACCGGATTCAGCAGCACATCAAAAAGCTTATCCACCATGATCAAGTGGGCTTCATCCCTGGGATGCAAGGCTGGTTCAACATTTGCAATCAATAAACGTAATCTAGCATATAAACAGAACTAAAGACAAGAACTACATGATTATCTCAATAGATGCAGAAAAGGTTTTTGACAAAATTCAACAGCGCTTCATGCTAAAAACGCTCAACAAATTCGGTGTTGATGGAATGTACCTCAAAATAATAAGAGCTATTTATGACAAACCCACAGCTAATATCATACTGAATGGGCAAAAACTGGAAAAATTCCCTTTGAAAACTGGCACAAGACAGGGATGCCCTCTCTCACCACTCCTATTCAACATAGTGTTGGCAGTTCTGGCTAGGGCAATCAGGCAAGAGAAAAAAATCAAGGGTATTGAGTTAGGAAAAGAAGAAGTCAAATTGTCCCTGTTTGCAGATGACATGATTGTATATTTAGAAAACCCCATTGTCTCAGCCGAAAATCTCCTTAAGCTGATAAGCAACTTCAGCAAAGTCTCAGGATACAACATTAATGTGCAAAAATCACAAGCATTCTTATACACCAGTAACAGACAAACAGAGAGCCAAATCATGAATGAACTTCCATTCACAATTGCTTCAAAGAGAATCAAATACCTAGGAATCCAACTTACAAGGGATGTGAAGGAGTTCAAGGAGAACTCCTCTTCAAGGAGAACTACAAACCACTGCTCAGTGAAATCAAAGAGGACACAAGCAAATGGAAGAACATACCATGCTCATGGATAGGAACAATCAATATCGTGAAAATAGCCATACTGCCCAAGGTTATTTATAGATTTAATGCCATCCCCATCAAGCTACCAATGAGTTTCTTCACAGAATTGGAAAAAACTGCTTTAAAGTTCGTATGGAACCAAAAAAGAGCCCGCATTGCCAAGACAATCCTAAGTCAAAAGGACAAAGCTGGAGGCGTCACGCTACCTGACTTCAAACTATACTACAAGGCTACAGTAACCAAAACTGCATGGTACTGGTACCAAAACAGAGATATAGACCAATGGAACAGAACAGAGTCCTCAGAAATAATACCACACATCTACAGCCATCTGATCTTTGACAAACCTGAGAGAAACAAGAAATGGGGAAAGGATTCCCTATTTAATAAACGGTGCTGGGAAAATTGGCTAGCCATAAGTAGAAAGCTGAATTACCATACATCAGCTCGAATATTACAAGGCAGAGGCAGAACCATTTCATTGAGAGAAATGTGTTTTCATTTCAGGTGGTGAAATCAACTCCAATTACTCATCTCTGGTCTTAACTGCTTCCCATTACTGAAGCCAACACTTGAAAGATGGTTAGGATTCTCTAATCAGGTCATTAGATGTGATGGCTCCTATTAACATAATCACGACTGCTGCAGAAATGGGTCTTCTCTCCTGCTTGTTTACACTGTTAGAATGTCTTTAATGGAACTGTGGGAGGGTAGAAACCTCGCCATTAAGCAACGAGATTTGGAGATGGAACTGCTCATGATTTGGTCCCCTGGTTTGTCAGCCTGCATTTCATCATCTATGAAATATAGCCTTCTTAATGTTCATTTCATGGTCAGTTAGTATGTGAGATCTATGTATTCTTGGGTATTTCCTACCTAAGCATTGAGGCTAGAAAACAGGAAGAATCTAATTGCTAAGATATAACAGAACACCTCATTTATTTGCTGTTTATGGACATATCTAGGCTTATAATGTGACAAAAGTCACAGCAAGAGGAGGGTGGAATGACCTAAGACAAAGGTAATATTTGCATCTCACAATTAATACCAGCTCTTAAGATTTTGCTGGAAAAATATAATACTATTTATTTAATTGATTTTTTTTCCCAATAGTTCATAATGAATGCATAACAAGTAGGTAAAGTTAATCCTAGAAGCAAAAAATAGAAGCTTAACTTGTTTCTTTCTTTCACCTGGTTAAAGGATAGACCCCAAACACTTCAGTCCAGTCACATAGGGGACATTAACGCTCAGGTCCCAGTGCACAAATGAGGTTCCAGAACTGTGAAGAGAATGAAATTAATCTAGAACTTAAGTGTCTAGGCACCACATTGCTTCTAATTGCACTTAACATTATCGCCAAACTCCTGGTCTATAAATTGAAACATCACTTGTGAAACGTTTGCTTTATGCTTAATCATTTGGAGTCTCACAGACCAAAGACAAAGTCCATCTAGAACTCATTTGCAGTTAAAAAAAAGAAAAGAAAAATATTAGGTTTGTGTATTTTGCTTCATGCTGGAAGAGAAAATGAAATCCGGGGAAGCACAGAATATCTAAGTAAGGGAGATCTGGGAAAGAAATCTCACCAGGTCTGAGCCATATTGGGTAATTCTAAAAAGGTAATAAGGAAGTGAGTAACAATTCTTTTTTGCTATTAACTTGTATTTCAATAACTTTTGGGGTACAAGTGATTTTTTGTTAATGGATGAATGGTGAATTTTGAGATTTTAGTGCACCCATCACCTGAGTAGTGTACATTATACCTAATATGTAGTTTCTTTATCCCTAGTCCCCCCCTGCTACTCTCCCCATTCTGATTCTCAAAGTACATTATATCACTCTGTATGAGTTTGTGTAGTCATAGCTTAGCTCCATTTATAAGTGAAAACATACAGTTTTCAGTTTTCCACTCCTGAATCACTTCACTTGGAATAATGACTTCTAGCTCCATCCAAGTTGTTGCAAAGGCATTATTTCATTCCTTTTTATGGATGAGTAGTATTCCCTATGGTATGTATTAGTCCATTCTCACACTACTATAAAGACATACCTGAGACTGGGTAATGTATAAAGGAAAGAGGTTTAAATGATTCACAGTTTTGCATAGCTGGCGGGGGTGCCTCGGGAAACTTACAATCATGGTGGAAGGTGAAAGAGAAGCAAAGAAACATTTTACACGGCAACAGGTGAGAGAGACCCAAAGCAAATGCAACATAAACAAAAATAAATAAATAATACTTATTTAAACTAAAAAGCATCTGCACAGCAAAAGAAATAATAATCAGAGTAAACAGACAAGCCATGGAAAAGGAGGAAACATTTGCAAAGGATGCATCTAACAAAGGACTAGTATCCAGCATCTACAAGGAACTCAAACAAATCAGCAAGATAAAACAATCCCATCAAAAAAGTGAACAAAGGACATGAGTAGACATCAGTCAAAAGAAAATATACAAATGTCCAACAAACATATATTTTAAAACGCTCATTACTAATTATTGAGGAAATGCAAATTAAAACCACAACGAGGTACCACCTTACTCCTTCAAAAATGGCCATTAATAAAACATCAAAAACTATAGATGTTGGTGTGGATGTGGGGAAAAGAAAATGCTTATACCCTGCTGGTGGGAATGTAAATCAGTAGAACAGATGACTTGTGTATGTTAAACTATCCCTGCATCTCTGGTATGAAACCCATTTGATGATGATGTATTACCTTTTTGATATGCTGTTGGATTTGGCTAGCTAGTAATTTATTGAGGATTTTTGCATCTATGTTCATCAGGGATGTTGTCTGTAGCTTACTTTTTTTGTTATGTTGTTTCCTGGTTTTGGTATTAGGGAGATACTCGCTTCATAGAATCATTTAGGGAGGATTCCCTCCTTCTTAATCTTTTGGAATACTTTCACTAGGGTTGGCACCAATTCTTATTTGTGTGTCTAGTAGAATTCAGCTGTGAATACATCTAGTTCTGGGCTTTTATTTGTTGGTAATTTTTACATCACTGTTTCAATCTCCCTGCTTGTTTTTGGTCTGTTCAGGGTTTCTATTTCTTTCTAATTTAATCTAGGAGGGTAGTTTGCAGTATTCATTTGCTCTAGGTTTTTAAGTTTATGCACATAAAGGTGTTCATAGTAGTCTGGAATGCACTTTTGCAATTCTGTGGTGTTTGTTGTAATGTCTCCAGTTTCATTTCTAATTAAGCTTATTTTGATCTTCTCTTTTCTTGGTTATTCTAGCTAATGGTTTATCAATTTTGTTTATATTTTCAAAGAAAAAATGTTTGTTTCGTTGATCTTTTATATTATCTTGTATTAATTTCTATTGTTTTGCTGTGATATTTGTTGTTTCTTCTCTTCCTCTAGCTTTGGGTTTAGTTTGTTTTTGTTTCTCTGGTTGCTTGCCATGTGACATGAGGTTGTCAGTTTGTATCCTTTCAGACTTTTTGATGTAGCCATTTAGTGCTATCATCTTTACACTCAGCACTGCTTTTGCTGTATCCCAAAGGCTTTGATAACTTGTGTCATTATTATCATTCCATTCAAAGAGTTTTTAAATTTTCAACATGATTTCACTGTTAACCCAGAAAATATTCAGGAGCATATTATTTAATTACCATGTATTTGTATAGTTTTGAGGATTCTATTTGGAGTTGATTTCTAGTTTTATTCCACTATGGTCTAAAGATAATTGATGTGACTTCAATTTTTAAAATTTATTGAAGACTTGTTTTGTGACTTATGATAGGGTCTCTCTCAGATAATGTTGCATGTGCTGATGAGAAGAATGTATATTCTGCAGCTCTTGGGTAGAAAGTCCTGTAAATATCTCTTAAGTCAATTTTTTCTAGTGTGTTGTTTAAATCCATTGTTTCTTTGTTGAATTCTTCTCAATCATCTGCCTAGTGTTGTCAGTGGTGTATTGAAGTCTCTCACTAGTATTGTATTTCTGTCTATCTCATTTCTTAGTTTCAGTAGTAATTGTTTTGTGAATCTGGGAGCTCCAGTGTTAGGTTCATATAAATTTAGAATCGTAATACCTTCTTGTTGATCTTTTTTTTTTTTTTTTTTTATACTTTAAGTTCTAGGGTACATGTGCATAACATGCAGGTTTGTTACATATGTATACTTATGCCATGTTGGTGTGCTGCACCCATCAACTGGTCAGCACCCATCAATTCATCATTTATATCATGTATAACTCCCCAGTGCAATCCCTCCCTCCTCCCCCCTCCCCAAGATAGGCCCCAGTGTGTGATGTTCCCCTTCCCGAGTCCAAGTGATCTCATTGTTCAGTTCCCACCTATGAGTGAGAACATGCGGTGTTTGGTTTTCTCTTCTTGTGATAGTTTGCTAAGAATGATGGTTTCCAGCTGCATCCATGTCCCTACAAAGGACGCAAACTCATCCTTTTTTATGGCTGCATAGTATTCCATGGTGTATATGTGCCACATTTTCTTAATCCAGTCTGTCACAGATGGACATTTGGGTTGATTCCAAGTCTTTACTATTGTGAATAGTGCCGCAATAAACATACGTGTGCATGTGTCTTTGTAGTAGACTAATTTATAATCCTTTGGGTATACACCCAGTAGTGGGATGGCTGGGTCATATGGTACATCTAGTTCTAGATCCTTGAGGAATTGCCATACTGTTTTCCATAATGGTTGAACCAGTTTACAATCCCATCAACAGTGTAAAAGTGTTCCTATTTCTCCACATCCTCTCCAACACCTGTTGTTTCCTGACTTCATAATGATTGCCATTCTAACTGGTGTGAGATGGTATCTCATTGTGGTCTTGATTTGCATTTCTCTGATGGTGAGTGATGATGAGCATTTTTTCATGTGTCTGTTGGCTGTATGAATGTCTTCTTTTGAGAAATGTCTGTTCATATCCTTTGCCCACTTTTTGATGGGGTTGTTTGTTTTTTTCTTGTATATTTGTTTGAGTTCTTTGTAGATTCTGGATATTAGCCCTTTGTCAGATGAGTAGTTTGCAAAAATTTTCTCCCATTCTGTAGGTTGCCTGTTCACTCTGATGATAGTTTCTTTTGCTGTGCAAAAGCTCTTTAGTTTAATGAGATCCCATTTGTCAATTTTAGCTTTTGCTGCCGTTGCTTTTGGTGTTTTAGACATGAAGTCCTTGCCCATGCCTATGTCCTGAATGGTACTACCTAGATTTTCTTCTAGGGTTTTTATGGTATTAGGTCTAACATTTAAGTCTCTAATCCATCTTGAATTAATCTTCGTATAAGGAGTAAGGAAAGGATCCAGTTTCAGCTTTCTACTTATGGCTAGCCAATTTTCACAGCACCATTTATTAAATAGGGAATCCTTTCCCCATTTCTTGTTTCTCTCAGGTTTGTCAAAGATCAGATGGTTGTAGATGTGTGGTATCATTTCTGAGGACTCTGTTCTGTTCCATTGGTCCATATCTCTGTTTTGGTACCAGTACCATGCTGTTTTGGTTACTGTAGCCTTGTAGTATAGTTTGAAGTCAGGTAGCGTGATGCCTCCAGCTTTGTCCTTTTGACTTAGAATTGTCTTGGCAATGCGGGCTCTTTTTTGGTTCCATATGAACTTTAAAGCAGTTTTTTCCCATTCTGTGAAGAAACTCATTGGTAGCTTGATGGGGATGGCATTGAAGCTATAAATAACCTTGGACAGTATGGCCATTTTCACAATATTGATTCTTCCTATCCATGAGCATGGTATGTTCTTCCATTTGTTTGTGTCCTCTTTGATTTCACTGAGCAGTGGTTTGTAGTTCTCCTTGAAGAGGTCCTTGACATCCCTTGTAAGCTGGATTCCTAGGTATTTTATTCTCTTTGAAGCGATTGTGAATGGAAGTTCATTCGTGATTTGGCTCTCTGCTTGTCTGTTACTGTTGTATAAGAATGCTTGTGATTTCTGCACATTAATTTTGTATGCTGAGACTTTGCTGAAGTTGCTTATCAGCTTAAGGAGATTTTGGGCTGAGACGATGGGGTTTTCTAAATATACAATCATGTCATCTGCAAACAGGGACAATTTGACTTCTTCTTTTCCTAACTGGATACCCTTGATTTCTTTCTCTTGCCTGATTGCCCTAGCCAGAACTTCCAAGACTATGTTGAATAGGAGTGGTGAGAGAGGGCATCCCTGTCTTGTGCCAGTTTTCAAAGGGAATTTTTCCAGTTTTTGCCCATTCAGAATGATATTAGCTGTGGGTTTGTCATAAATAGCTCTTATCATTTTGAGGTAAGTTCCATCAATACCGAATTTATTGAGCGTTTTTAGCATGAAGGGCTGTTGAATTTTGTCAGAAGCCTTTTCTGCATCTATTGAGATAATCATGTGGTTCTTGTCTTTGGTTCTGTTTATATGCTGGATTACGTTTATTGATTTGCGAATGTTGAACCAGCCTTGCATCCCAGGGATGAAGCCCACTTGATCATGGTGGATAAGCTTTTTGATGTGCTGCTGAATCCGGTTTGCCAGTATTTTATTGAGGATTTTTGCATCGATGTTCATCAGGGATATTGGTCTAAAATTCTCTTTTTATGTTGTGTCTCTGCCAGGCTTTGGTATCAGGATGATGTTGGCCTCATAAAATGAGTTAGGGAGGATTCCCTCTTTTTCTATTGATTGGAATAGTTTCAGAAGGAATGGTACCAGCTCCTCCTTGTACCTCTGGTAGAATTCAGGTGTGAATCCATCTGGTCCTGGACGTTTTTTGGTGGGTAGGCTATTAATTGTTGCCTCAATTTCAGAGCCTGCTATTGGTCTATTCAGGGATTCAACTTCTTCCTGGTTTAGTCTTGGGAGAGTGTAAGTGTCCAGGAAATTATCCATTTCTTCTAGATTTTCTAGTTGATTTGCGTAGAGGCATTTATAGTATTATCTGATGGTTGTTTGTATTTCTGTGGGGTCGGTGGTGATATACCCTTTATCATTTTTTATTGCGTCTATTTGATTCCTCTCCCGTTTCGTCTTTATTAGTCTTGCTAGCGGTCTGTCAATTTTGTTGATCTTTTCAAAAAACCAACTCCTGGATTCATTGATTTTTTGGAGGGTTTTTTGTGTCTCTATCTCCTTCAGTTCTGCTCTGATCTTAGTTATTTCTTGCCTTCTGCTAGCTTTTGAATGTGTTTGCTCTTGCCTCTCTAGTTCTTTTAATTGTGATGTTAGAGTGTCAATTTTAGATCTTTCCTGCTTTCTCTTGTGGGCATTTAGTGCTATAAATTTCCCTCTACACACTGCTTTAAATGTGTCCCAGCGATTCTGGTATGTTGTATCTTTGTTCTCATTGGTTTCAAAGAACATCTTTATTTCTCCTTTCATTCCATTATGTACCCAGTAGTCATTCAGGAGCAGGTTGTTCAGTTTCCATGTAGTTGAGTGGTTTTGATTGAGTTTCTTAGTCCTGAGTTCTAGTTTGATTGCACTGTGGTCTGAGAGACAGTTTGTCATAATTTCTGTTCTTTTACATTTGCTGAGGAGTGCTTTACTTCCAATTATGTGGTCAATTTTGGAATAAGTGTGATGTGGTGCTGAGAAGAATGTATATTCTGTTGATATGGGGTGGAGAGTTCTATAGATGTCTATTAGGTCCGCTTGGTGCAGACATGAGTTCAATTCCTGGATATCCTTGTTAACTTTCTGTCTCGTTGATCTGTCTAATGTTGACAGTGGAGTGTTGAAGTCTCCCATTATTATTGTATGGGAGTCTAAGTCTCTTTGTAAGTCTCTAAGGACTTGCTTTATGAATCTGGGTGCTCCTGTGTTGGGTGCATATATATTTAGGAGAGTTAGCTCTTCCTGTTGAATTGATCCCTTTACCAATATGTAATGGCCTTCTTTGTCTCTTTTGATCTTTGATGATTTAAGGTCTGTTTTATCAGAAACTAGGATTGCAACCCCTGCTTTTTTTTGTTCTCCATTTGCTTGGTAGATCTTCCTCCATCCCTTTATTTTGAGCCTATGCATGTCTCTGCATGTGAGATGGGTCTCCTGAATACAGCAGACTGATGGGTCTTGACTCTTTATCCAGTTTGCCAGTCTGTGTCTTTTAATTGGAGCATTTAGTCCATTTACATTTAAGGTTAATATTGTTATGTGTGAACTTGATCCTGTCATTATGATATTAACTGGTTATTTTGCTCGTTAGTTGATGCAGTTTCTTCCTAGCCTCGATGGTCTTTACATTTTGGCATGTTTTTGCGATGGCTGGTACCGGTTGTTCCTTTCCATGTTTAGGGCTTCCTTCAGGGTCTCTTGTAAGGCAGGCCTGGTGGTGACAAAATCTCTAAGCATTTGCTTATCTGTAAAGGATTTTATTTCTCCTTCACTGATGAAACTTAGTTTGGCTGGATATGAAATTCTGGGTCGAAAATTCTTTTCTTTAAGAACGTTGAATATTGGCCCCCACTCTCTTCTGGCTTGTAGAGTTTCTGCCGAGAGATCTGCTGTTAGTCTGATGGGCTTCCCTTTGTGGGTAACCCGACCTTTCTCTCTGGCTGCCCTTAAGATTTTTTCCTTCATTTCAACTTTGGTGAATCTGGCAATTATGTGTCTTGGAGTTGCTCTTCTGGAGGAGTATCTTTGTGGCGTTCTCTGTATTTCCTGAATTTGAATGTTGGCCTGCCCTACTAGGTTGGGGAAGTTCTCCTGGATGATTTCCTGAAGAGTGTTTTCCAACTTGGTTCCATTTTCCCCCTCACTTTCAGGCACCCCAATCAGACGTAGATTTGGTCTTTTTACATAATCCCATACTTCTTGCAAGCTTTGTTCATTTCTTTTTCTTCTTTTTTCTTTTGGTTTCTCTTCTCGCTTCATTTCATTCATTTGATCCTCAATCGCTGATACTCTTTCTTCCAGTTGATTGAGTCGGTTACTGAAGCTTGTGCATTTGTCACGTATTTCTCGTGTGATGGTTTTCATCTCTGCCATTTCGTTTATGATCTTCTCTGCATTAATTAGTCTAGCTGCCAATTCTTCCACTCTTTTTTCTTTTTTTTTTTTTTTTTTTTTTTTTTTTTTTTTTTTTTTTTTTTTTTTTTATTATACTTTAAGTTCTAGGGTACATGTGCATAACGTGCAGGTTTGTTACATATGTATACTTATGCCATGTTGGTGTGCTGCACCCATCAACTCGTCAGCACCCATCAATTCATCATTTATATCATGTATAACTCCCCAATGCAATCCCTCCCTCCTCCCCCCTCCCCCCTCCCCATGATAGACCCCAGTGTGTGATGTTCCCCTTCCCGAGTCCAAGTGATCTCATTGTTCAGTTCCCACCTATGAGTGAGAACATGCGGTGTTTGGTTTTCTCTTCTTGTGATAGTTTGCTAAGAATGATGGTTTCCAGCTGCATCCATGTCCCTACAAAGGACGCAAACTCATCCTTTTTTATGGCTGCATAGTATTCCATGGTGTATATGTGCCACATTTTCTTAATCCAGTCTGTCACAGATGGACATTTGGGTTGATTCCAAGTCTTTGCTATTGTGAATAGTGCCGCAATAAACATACGTGTACATGTGTCTTTGTAGTAGACTAATTTATAATCCTTTGGGTATATACCCAGTAGTGGGATGGCTGGGTCATATGGTACATCTAGTTCTAGATCCTTGAGGAATTGCCATACTGTTTTCCATAATGGTTGAACTAGTTTACAATCCCACCAACAGTGTAAAAGTGTTCCTATTTCTCCACATCCTCTCCAGCACCTGTTGTTTCCTGACTTCTTAATGATTGCCATTCTAACTGGTGTGAGATGGTATCTCATTGTGGTTTTGATTTGCATTTCTCTGATGGCCAGTGATGATGAGCATTTTTTCATGTGTCTGTTGGCTGTATGAATATCTTCTTTTGAGAAATGTCTGTTCATATCCTTTCCCCACTTTTTGATGGGGTTGTTTGCTTTTTCTCGTATATTTGTTTGAGTTCTTTGTAGATTCTGGATATTAGCCCTTTGTCAGATGAGTAGGTTGCAAAAATTTTCTCCCATTCTGTAGGTTGCCTGTTCACTCTGATGGTAGTTTCTTTTGCTGTGCAAAAGCTCTTTAGTTTAATGAGATCCCATTTGTCAATTATGGCTTTTGCTGCCGTTGCTTTTGGTGTTTTAGACATGAAGTCCTTGCCCATGCCTATGTCCTGAATGGTACTACCTAGATTTTCTTCTAGGGTTTTTATGGTATTAGGTCTAACATTTAAGTCTCTAATCCATCTTGAATTAATCTTCGTATAAGGGGTAAGGAAAGGATCCAGTTTCAGCTTTCTACTTATGGCTAGCCAATTTTCCCAGCACCATTTATTAAATAGGGAATCCTTTCCCCATTTCTTGTTTCTCTCAGGTTTGTCAAAGATCAGATGGCTGTAGATGTGCGGTATTATTTCTGAGGACTCTGTTCTGTTCCATTGGTCTATATCTCTGTTTTGGTACCAGTACCATGCTGTTTTGGTTACTGTAGCCTTGTAGTATAGTTGGAAGTCAGGTAGCGTGATGCCTCCAGCTTTGTCCTTTTGACTTAGGATTGTCTTGGCAATGCGGGCTCTTTTTTGGTTCCATATGAACTTTAAAGCAGTTTTTTCCAATTCTGTGAAGAAAGTCATTGGTAGCTTGATGGGGATGGCATTGAATCTATAAATAACCTTGGGGAGTATGGCCATTTTCACGATATTGATTCTTCCTATCCATGAGCATGGTATGTTCTTCCATTTGTTTGTGTCCTCTTTGATTTCACTGAGCAGTGGTTTGTAGTTCTCCTTGAAGAGGTCCTTTACATCCCTTGTAAGCTGGATTCCTAGGTATTTGATTCTCTTTGAAGCAATTGTGAATGGAAGTTCATTCCTGATTTGGCTCTCTGCTTGTCTGTTGCTGGTGTATAAGAATGCTTGTGATTTTTGCACATTAATTTTGTATCCTGAGACTTTGCTGAAGTTGCTTATCAGCTTAAGGAGATTTTGGGCTGAGACGATGGGGTTTTCTAAATATACAATCATGTCATCTGCAAACAGGGACAATTTGACTTCTTCTTTTCCTAACTGGATACCCTTGATTTCTTTCTCTTGCCTGATTGCCCTAGCCAGAACTTCCAAGACTATGTTGAATAGGAGTGGTGAGAGAGGGCATCCCTGTCTTGTGCCAGTTTTCAAAGGGAATTTTTCCAGTTTTTGCCCATTCAGTATGATATTAGCTGTGGGTTTGTCATAAATAGCTCTTATTATTTTGAGGTACGTTCCATCAATACCGAATTTATTGAGCGTTTTTAGCATGAAGGGCTGTTGAATTTTGTCAAAAGCCTTTTCTGCATCTATTGAGACAATCATGTGGTTCTTGTCTTTGGTTCTGTTTATATGCTGGATTACGTTTATTGATTTGCGAATGTTGAACCAGCCTTGCATCCCAGGGATGAAGCCCACTTGATCATGGTGGATAAGCTTTTTGATGTGCTGCTGAATCCGGTTTGCCAGTATTTTATTGAGGATTTTTGCATCAATGTTCATCAGGGATATTGGTCTAAAATTCTCTTTTTTTGTTGTGTCTCTGCCAGGCTTTGGTATCAGGATGATGTTGGCCTCATAAAATGAGTTAGGGAGGATTCCCTCTTTTTCTATTGATTGGAATAGTTTCAGAAGGAATGGTACCAGCTCCTCCTTGTACCTCTGGTAGAATTCAGCTGTGAATCCATCTGGTCCTGGACTTTTTTTGGTGGGTAGGCTATTAATTGTTGCCTCAATTTCAGAGCCTGCTATTGGTCTATTCAGGGATTCAACTTCTTCCTGGTTTAGCCTTGGGAGAGTGTAAGTGTCCAGGAAATTATCCATTTCTTCTAGATTTTCTAGTTGATTTGCGTAGAGGCGTTTATAGTATTCTCTGATGGTAGTTTGTATTTCTGTGGGGTCAGTGGTGATATCCCCTTTATCATTTTTTATTGCATCTATTTGATTCCTCTCTCTTTTTTTCTTTATTAGCCTTGCTAGCGGTCTGTCAATTTTGTTGATCTTTTCAAAAAACCAACTCCTGGATTCATTGATTTTTTGGAGGGTTTTTTGTGTCTCTATCTCCTTCAGTTCTGCTCTGATCTTAGTTATTTCTTGCCTTCTGCTAGCTTTTGAATGTGATTGCTCTTGCCTCTCTAGTTCTTTTAATTGTGATGTTAGAGTGTCAATTTTAGATCTTTCCTGCTTTCTCTTGTGGGCATTTAGTGCTATAAATTTCCCTCTACACACTGCTTTAAATGTGTCCCAGAGATTCTGGTATGTTGTATCTTTGTTCTCATTGGTTTCAAAGAACATCTTTATTTCCGCTTTCATTTCGTTATGTACCCAGTAGTCATTCAGGAGCAGGTTGTTCAGTTTCCATGTAGTTGAGCGGTTTTGATTGAGTTTCTTAGTCCTGAGTTCTAGTTTGATTGCACTGTGGTCTGAGAGACAGTTTGTTATAATTTCTGTTCTTTTACATTTGCTGAGGAGTACTTTACTTCCAATTATGTGGTCAATTTTGGAATAAGTGCGATGTGGTGCTGAGAAGAATGTATATTCTGTTGATTTGGGGTGGAGAGTTCTATAGATGTCTATTAGGTCCGCTTGGTGCAGAGATGAGTTCAATTCCTGGATATCCTTGTTAACTTTCTGTCTCGTTGATCTGTCTAATGTTGACAGCGGAGTGTTGAAGTCCCCCATTATTATTGTATGGGAGTCTAAGTCTCTTTGTAAGTCTCTAAGGACTTGCTTTATGAATCTGGGTGCTCCTGTATTGGGTGCATATATATTTAGGAGAGTTAGCTCTTCCTGTTGAATTGATCCCTTTACCATTATGTAATGGCCTTCTTTGTCTCTTTTGATCTTTGATGGTTTAAAGTCTGTTTTATCAGAGACTAGGATTGCAACCCCTGCTTTTTTTTGTTCTCCATTTGCTTGGTAGATCTTCCTCCATCCCTTTATTTTGAGCCTATGTATGTCTCTGCCTGTGAGATGGGTCTCCTGAATACAGCAGACTGATGGGTCTTGACTCTTTATCCAGTTTGCCAGTCTGTGTCTTTTAATTGGAGCATTTAGTCCATTAACATTTAAGGTTAATATTGTTATGTGTGAACTTGATCCTGCCATTATGATATTAACTGGTTATTTTGCTCGTTAGTTGATGCAGTTTCTTCCTAGCCTCGATGGTCTTTACATTTTGCCAAGTTTTTGCGATGGCTGGTACCGGTTGTTCCTTTCCATGTTTAGGGCTTCCTTCAGGGTCTCTTGTAAGGCAGGCCTGGTGGTGACAAAATCTCTAAGCATTTGCTTATCTGTAAAGGATTTTATTTCTCCTTCACTTATGAAACTTAGTTTGGCTGGATATGAAATTCTGGGTTTAAAATTCTTTTCTTTAAGAACGTTGAATATTGGCCCCCACTCTCTTCTGGCTTGTAGAGTTTCTGCCGAGAGATCTGCTGTTAGTCTGATGGGCTTCCCTTTGTGGGTGACCCGACCTTTCTCTCTGGCTGCCCTTAAGATTTTTTCCTTCATTTCAACTTTGGTGAATCTGGCAATTATGTGTCTTGGAGTTGCTCTTCTGGAGGAGTATCTTTGTGGCGTTCTCTGTATTTCCTGAATTTGAATGTTGGCCTGCCCTACTAGGTTGGGGAAGTTCTCCTGGATGATATCCTGAAGAGTGTTTTCCAACTTGGTTCCATTTTCCCCCTCACTTTCAGGCACCCCAATCAGACGTAGATTTGGTCTTTTTACGTAATCCCATACTTCTTGCAGGCTTTGCTCATTTCTTTTTCTTCTTTTTTCTTTTGGTTTCTCTTCTCGCTTCATTTCATTCATTTGATCTTCAATCGCTGATACTCTTTCTTCCAGTTGATCGAGTCGGTTACTGAAGCTTGTGCATTTGTCACGTATTTCTCGTGTCATGGTTTTCATCTCTGTCATTTCGTTTATGATCTTCTCTGCATTAATGAGTCTAGCTGTCAATTCTTCCACTCTTTTTTCAAGATTTTTAGTTTCTTTGCGCTGGGTACGTAATTCCTCCTTTAGCTCTGATAAGTTTGATGGACTGAAGCCTTCTTCTCTCCTCTCGTCAAAGTCATTCTCTGACCAGCTTTGATCCGTTGCTGGTGATGGGCTGCGCTCCTTTGCAGGGGGAGATGCGCTCTTATTTTTTGAATTTCCAGCTTTTCTGCCCTGCTTCTTCCCCATCTTTGTGGTTTTATCTGTCTCTGGTCTTTGATGGTGGTGACGAACTGATGGGGTTTTGGTATAGGTGTCCTTCCTGTTTGATAGTTTTCCTTCTGACAGTCAGAAGGACTCTCTGTTGGTCTGTTGGAGATTGCTTGAGGTCCACTCCAGACCCTGTTTGCCTGGGTATCAGCAGCAGAGGTTGCCGAAGATAGAATATTGCTGAACAGCGAGTGTACCTGTCTGATTCTTCCTTTGGAAGTGTCCTCTCAGGGGTGTACTCCACCCTGTGAGGTGTGGGGTGTCAGACTGCCCCTAGTGGGGGATTTCTCCCAGCTAGGCTACTCAGGGGTTAGGGACACACCTGAGCAGGCAGTCTGTCCGTTCTCAGATCTCAACCTCCGCGTTGGGAGATCCGCGGCTCTCCCCAAAGCTGTCAGACAGAGTCGTTCGCGTCTGCACCGGCTCCCGCTACTTCCCCTGTTGGTCTTCAGCTGTGCGCTGTCCCCAGAGGTGGAGACTACAGAGACAGGCAGGCTTCCTTGAGCTGCTGTGAGCTCCACCCAGTTCGAGCTTCCCAGCGGCTTTGTTTACCTACTTAAGCCTCAGCAATGGCGGGCGCCCCTCCCCCAGCCTCGCTGCTGCCTTGCGGATAGATCGCGGCAGACTGCTGTGTTAGCAGTGAGGGAGGCTTCGTGGGCGTGGGACCCTCCCGGCCAGGTGTGGGATATATTCTCCTGGAATGCCTGTATGCTTACAGCGCAGTATTGGGGTGGGAGTTACCCGATTTTCCAGGTGTTGTGTGTCTCAGTTCCCCTGGCTAGGAAAACGGATCCCCTTCCCCCTTGCGCTTCCAGGTGAGGCGATGCCTCGCCCTGCTTCAGCTCTCGCTGGTCAGGCTGCAGCAGCTGACCAGCACCGATTGTCCGGCACTCCCTAGTGAGATGACCCCAGTACCTCAGTTGAAAATGCAGAAATCACCGGTCTTCTGTGTCGCTCGCGCTGGGAGTTGGAGACTGGAGTTGTTCCTATTCGGCCATCTTGCTCCGCCCCCCTCTTCCACTCTTTTTTCAAGATTTTTAGTTTCTTTGCGCTGGGTACGTAATTCCTCCTTTAGCTCTGAGAAGTTTGATGGACTGAAGACTTCTTCTCTCATCTCGTCAAAGTCATTCTCTGACCAGCTTTGATCCGTTGCTGGCGATGGGCTGCGCTCCTTTGCAGGGGGAGATGCGCTCTTATTTTTTGAATTTCCAGCTTTTCTGCCCTGCTTTTTCCCCATCTTTGTGGTTTTATCTGTCTCTGGTCTTTGATGGTGGTGACGTACTGATGGGGTTTTGGTATAGGTGTCCTTCCTGTTTGATAGTTTTCCTTCTGACAGTCAGGACCCTCAGCTGTAGGTCTGTTGGAGATTGCTTGAGGTCCACTCCAGACCCTGTTTGCCTGGGTATCAGCAGCAGAGTTTGCCGAAGATAGAATATTGCTGAACAGCGAGTGTACCTGTCTGATTCTTCCTTTGGAAGTTTCCTCTCAGGGGTGTACTCCACCCTGTGAGGTGTGGGGTGTCAGACTGCCCCTAGTGGGGGATTTCTCCCAGCTAGGCTACTCAGGGGTCAGGGACACACCTGAGCAGGCAGTCTGTCCGTTCTCAGATCTCAACCTCCACGTTGGGAGATCCACGGCTCTCCCCAACGCTGTCAGACAGAGTCGTTCGCATCTGCACCGGCCCCTGCTGCTTCCCCTGTTGGTCTTCAGCTGTGCGCTGTCCCCAGAGGTGGAGACTACAGAGACAGGCGGGCTTCCTTGAGCTGCTGTGAGCTCCACCTAGTTCGAGCTTCCCAGTGGCTTTGTTTACCTACTTAAGCCTCAGCAATGGCGGGCGCCCCTCCCCCAGCCTCGCTGCTGCCTTGTGGATAGATCGCCGCAGACTGCTGTGTTAGCAGTGAGGGAGGCTCCGTGGGCGTGGGACCCTCCCGGCCAGGTGTGGGATATATTCTCTTGGTGTGCGTGTCTGCTTAAAGCGCAGTATTGGGGTGGGAGTTACCCGATTTTCCAGGTGTTGTATGTCTCAGTTCCCCTGGCTAGATAAACGGATTCCCTTCCCCCTTGGCTTCCAGGTGAGGCGATGCCTCGCCCTGCTTCAGCTCTCGCTGGTCAGGCTGCAGCAGCTGACCAGCACCGATTGTCCGGCACTCCCTAGTGAGATGACCCCAGTACCTCAGTTGAAAATGCAGAAATCACTGGTCTTCTGTGTCGCTCGTGCTGGGAGTTGGAGACTGGAGCTGTTCCTATTCTGCCATCTTGCTCCGCCCCCCTTGTTGATCTTTTTATTATTTATCATAACCTTCTCTGTCTTTTACTGTTGTTACTTTGAAGTCTGTTTTGTCTGATATATGAATAACTACTTCTCACTTTTGGTTTCCATTGGCATGGAATAACTTTTTTCCACCCCTTTACCTTACATTTATATGTATCTTTCCATGTTAGGTGAGTCTCTTCAAGATGGCAGGTATTTGGGGTTTGTAATTTTTTATCTATTCTGCCATTTCATATCTTTTAAGTGAACCATTTAGGCCATTTACATTTAATTTTAATATTGGGATGTGAGATACTTTTCATTATGTTTGATGTTTACCTAAATACTTTGATTTTTTGTGTATGTTATTGTTTCTTAGGCCTTTTGAGTTTTAAGCTTTCAAGAGATTCTATTTTGGTGCATAGTGAGCCTTTGTTTAAAAGTTTAGAACTCCTTCTAGCATTTCTTACAGTGCTGGTTTGGTAGTGACAAATTCCCTCAGCATTTGTTTGTCTGAAAATGACTTTATTTCTCCTTCATTTTTTGAAACTTACTTTTGCTGGATACAAAATTCTTGCTTTTTCTGTGTGAGGAGACTGAAGATAGGACCCCAATCTTCTCTAGCTTGTAAGGTTTCTCCTGAAGAGTATGACATTAGTTTGATAGGTTTTCCTTTATAGGTTACCTGATGCTTTTGTCTTATTACTCTTAGAATTCTTTCCTTTATGTTGATGTTAGGTAGCCTGATGACTATGCACTTTGGTGAAGATCTTTTGGCAATAAATTTCCCAAGAGATCTTTGAACTTCTTGGATGTGGATAACTAAATCTCTAGCCAGACCAGGGAAGTTTTCCTCAATTTACTCTCAAATAAATTTCCCAGAGGTTTTCTCTTCTCCCTCAGGAACACTAATTATTCTTAAGTTTGTCAATTTTACTATTGTTAAAAATTTCCACTGTATTTCATAAATTCCCTAAGTGTATCTTTCATTTACAGAAATTCTGATATTTTTATGATATCTCTCTAGAAAATTTTTCATTCATATCCTGAACTCCTTTTTAAATTTCCTTATGTTTGTCTTCACCTTTGTCTAGTATTTTCTGGAGTAGCTTAATAATCAGCCTCCTGATTTCTGTATCTGGTATTTCAAATATTTCAACTTGGTTTGAGACCATTGCTGGGGAGCTGGTGTAATCTTTTGGAGCTGTTATAGAACCCTGTTTTGTCATGTTATCAGAGTCATTTTCTCCTTCCTTCTCCATTTGGGTGGACTATTTATTCTAATTATTCTTGAATTTATATTTGATTTGACTTTTTAAAAAATTTGTTGTTTTCCACTTATGTCTGTGACTTTAATGTTTAAAATTAATTGTAGCCTAATTGAGTTCTTGGTGTTTTCAGCAGTGAAAATTCAGTAAGACTTCCTTGGTTATAGAAAATCTTTGTATGATGACTTTCTCATATGCTGGTTGTAGTAGCAATGTGCTCAGTGTGTGAGCAAGTTCACTGTCTTCTATAGGGTTGGAATAGTAGAGGTCTCTTGAAGCTTTTCCTCATACCCCCATGGCATATACTTTCTTATTTATTCATTTTTCCTCAGTATTTATTTTATTAGTTTGATGGTTAGGGCTTTAGGCCAATAGAGGAGATGTCCCTGTGTAGGAATTAGTTGTGGCTAAATCAGGTGGGTAAATGCAATACCCAATATAGGCAGAGGTCCCAGCCTTGATAGAGGTGGATGGAGGAGCTCTCAGTGAGTCTCACTGAGGGCTTATCAGGAGAAAGGGTTGGAGCCACCTCAGCTCCCCTGCCAGGACAGTAGGAAAGCTACCCATGTCCCAGACATACTTCTGTCCCAGTGATATAGCTATTCGAATCAGACACACACTTCTTTTCATCTGTGGCAATGTTGAGGTTCCAAGTAGAGAGGAACTGTGAACCTTTGCAGATGCAGTCACCCTGACACGTTCCAGGAAGGCTGTCTATAGTTGTGCCTATGCCACGCTCCCACGGGAAAAGCCCCAAATGTGCCTGTAGTGATGGATGAGGAGGAAATACTTCCCTTTCTTCAACATCCTTCACAAATACCAGAGCTGTCTGTTGGGTTGGAGCTGCAGACCTGCTGAGCCCAGAACTGCAACTGTGCCTCTGCTGAAAGAAACTCCCCACCAGCTGAAAGATCTGATTTGTGCTCAAGGCCTGTTGTCTGGATTCTTTTATCCCACAGTGTGCTCCCTTTTTGTGGTGCACCCCCACTTCCCCTAGAATCCCGTGGAGACAGACTACTGTGAGTGTTGTTCCTCTGGGTCTAGCCCCCCAGTGAAGTTGCCACACTCTAGGCTGGTACTGCGGAATATCTTCAAGGGATCCAGTGATGTGACCTGTCCTCAATCTCCCAGCAGTGGGAACAGCTCTCATGGGGATGGCAGGGTAGTGACATAGACTCTGTGAGATTCCTTGGTTTTAGATAGCCTTAGTGTGTTGGCTTTTTCAAATGCAAGTTTTACTAGTAGGGAACGGATCACGTGGACAGACTTAGGACCTCCTGGTTAGCCATACTGGTGCAGGTTGTGGTGACAACTGAAGTTGCACAGCTGTTTTCTCCTTCCTGGGTGCAGTGGTTTTCCACTAGGAGGTGCTGTAATGGATTGTTGGTTGGCCTCCAGCCAGGAGGTGACACTTGACAAAAGAGCACCCTCTGTGGTAGCAGCAGTGGGATTTTGATTGCCTTATGTTGCCCAGAAAGATACTCTGGTTTCTCAGGCAATGGGCAGGGTCATAAAGCTCCCAAAAGTTTCTGTCCTTTGTGTTAAACGTGTCACTAGCAGCAGTGAGCTAAGTTGCAGGCAGCCTGCACTCAGAACTCACAAACGCCTCAGGTCATAAGCTTTCCCTGTGGAGACAGCAACTGTGGCTTCCAAGATACACTCCTCCTTGTCTTCCCACGAAGCCAGGTGCCTGGCTCCTGTGCTTGTGGCTACAGCCTGCTTTTCACTTGCCTTTCCCCAGCTGTGGTCAAGGAAGTTTGTCTCCAACCAAGGTGGTATTGCAAATCCCAGTTGAGTGTTTCTTTCAACCTGTGACAACTGTCTAAACTATTTGGCTGACCTCTGCAGGGTCCTCTGTGAGGAACAATATGGAATGGCTTCCCTTGGTCTATGCTGGAGACTAGGAGTGCAGGCAGAGGTCTTCTCTGTGCTGTTCCTACTTTTATATTCCATAACCTTCCCCAAATCAGTTCCTGTGCTGGGTAGGGTTAATGCCATCCTCTGTGGCCTATACTTTCAAGATCCCTGGTGAGAGTGTGTATCCTGGCGACAGCCTCTCCCACTCTCATACTCGGAGGACTCACAGGCCTTTGCCTGACTCATGGTGTAGGCTGCAGCCTGGTACTTCCTTCAAAGGGCCTGTGGAATCTTTCAGTTTCCTGTTCAGTTCCTGAATTACTTATTGAAAAGAAATGTTTGTGGTGTGAATCTCTTATTTTGCCCTTCCAAGTGGGAGAGGTGTGCTAGCAATGCTTCTCATCTGCCATGATGAAACAAAAAACCCATGAACACCAGTTTCTCATTGGCTGTCTTTATGAAATTGGAAAAAATCAGAAATTGGATATTTTAATATTTTTAACTAGGAGGTGGAAGTTTTAAGCAGTATTAGAGTTTTCATTGGCAAGGAAGGAAAAATCACTCAGAAAATATGTCAGTGAAAAGAAAAAGAAGTTAGTCATTTTTGTGGTCTTAGAGTTTTCTTGTTTAATTTGGAAGGAATATCACAGTTTGGTTGTCCACAACATAATGTTTTACTTTTTCAGCACTACATAGAAACTCATGAAAATTTTATTATATCCTAATTTTTAAAGTATAGAAGTAAAAGTCATCTTTGCCATTGCAACAATAATGTTCATATAGGTTTATTAGCATACTTGTAGGAAGAATCAGCATAAATCATCTGGTTTACAATCATTTTATTCTAAATATAATATTTTTCAGTGGCTCTAAATTTCCTTTAAAATTGTTAATTCAGTGAAGAAACACCTTTGAACTAGACCTACTAAATAAAAATATAAACTATATATTCCCATTTTCAGAAAAAATACTGATCTAAATTTCATATGATTTTTGGCTGTGTGAGCTACATAAACGTTCAATCATGGACAAATACAGTGTTAAGACTCCTGCTGAAATATTTTCTTTAATTATTTTATTTCAGATGCGTGCTTACATATAAACACCTTTAAATTAATTTAGGTGAAAGAATACAATTTAGCAGCCATCCTTTACCAGTTACTCTTCAATCTAATTCTAAGTCTTGTGGCAGAAAGTAGACAAAGTAATATGGCAAATATGTGTTGATGTCATCACAGGAGGGAAGAAGAGGAGGATGAAAAGAGAACACAGAACTCAGACTGAGCCATCAGAAAGACTCGGAAGACATATGCTTGAGCTGAGTGTTGAGTATAAAAGATAAAGCGGAGTAAGTGAAGAGAGGATATTCCCAGTGTGAGGAACATCATGTGAGAGGACATTAAAAAAAATCAGGTGATATTTTATGAGGGACACTCCTACAGAAGTATTTGCACAGAGCCTGATAAAAAGTGAGCATCTATTTAAAGACTTACGAGTTAATCATCTACTTATGGCTATAAGTTAAACTAATTCTAAAAATCATTGTCTTGAGAAACCCTTTGCACACACATCAGCCTCACTCCCAGGTCTGTGAGATGACTTGCAGCCTGGTGAAGGAAGCACCCACTCTGAGTGAAGTGAGATCCCGGAGTTATTAACATGCAGTTTCCATTATACTCAACCTTCTCCAATCACAACGTGAAGACATATGTTGTGACACACATATATTCAGCAGAGATTTTCAAACTTGTAATGACTTTTCGGCCAGCCAAACATATATTAAAAACTAAAATTTCCATGCTGCCTGACTCTGAAAATTTTTTTCCTCACCACAGCAACAGAATGAAAGTTACATCTCCTTGTAAGTTAATCAATGAGCATGCATCCAGGACTCTGCTAGATACTATCGTTACCAGAGGGTCTTTGTTCTTAGAGCTCCCAAGATGGAATGGAACTTTGGGCCATGCGGCGAGTATTATAGCTCTATTAGAAGCTGTGGGTCATGGAAGAGAACCCTGGAACCCAGTGACTAATCCTCAGCTCAATTAGAATAAATCCAGGCACTTGGCCGTGCAGGAACAATGGCAAGCCCCTAGCCTGATCCGGAGCAGCTATGGGTGCCTCGCTGGATCAGAAGCAGCAGCGGACACCCTGCTGGATCCGGAGTGGTGGAAGTCAGCAGCGGATCTGCGAAGGCGTTGTTCAGCAGTTGTGGACAGCAAGCGAAAGCTCAACTCGAGCCACAACAAACACGGTCCAGAAGAGTGGGCAGTTGCAAGATTTCATAGACTGAAAACAGAGCTCCCATACGATGGGAGGGGACCCAAAGGGGGTTGCCGCCGAAGGCTAGATTGCAGGGGGTTTATATCCCAATCATTATCCCTCCCCCTGTGCCCTCAGGTGCTAGATGATTGATTATTTCTCTACCTCTTGCTTTTAGCATGATTGGTATTTTAGTGAGCTCCCTTTATACTACCTGATTGGTTGGGTGTGAGCTGAGTTACAAGCCCCGTATTTAAAGGTGAATGTGGTCACCTTCCTCAGCTAGGCTTAGGAAATCTTAGTTGTACTAGGAAATACAGCTAGTCCTGTCTCTCACTATGAAGGGTTCAAGAAAAATAAACTGAATTATCCTTAACTCTTACTTTGCAATTAACAGTGACAAAGGATACAGACCAGTATAAGAAGAATGAAATCAAATGTGAAAGTTTATGATACAGAAAGTAACAGCTGTCACACTAAAGAATAGACATCACTCTAAGTTAAAAATAACTAAAACTGTTTATAGATGATATAGGATTTCCATAAGACCTATGCTGTATGAGAAAAGTGCATATGACCTATTGAGAACAAGCAGAGAAAAACTATCTTGATTTAAAGTCACGAAGATATTCAGAAAACATCCAGAAAAATCACATTATGTTAATAAAACATCACTAAAAGCAATTAAATTCATTTTGCAAAAATGTTAACTTGAAATTTGGAACAATTATTGGGAGAGAGATAACTGTTTTCTGTTTATCTGGGAAAAATCATTGGGACTTGTAATGAGTAGATTAGTTTCCCTAAAGGAACTTGTACTATAAAAACAAAATAAACAACAGAAAAATCAGGTGTTACATACACTTCTCTTGCTTCCAAAATTTGCAAATGGCACACTCATACAGATTATAGAGACTCTATGGAGTAAAATTAAGTAAAATGTATGACTGAGTGGCACTAAACCCAGCTGTATTTCATCACTCTCTGTTGAATGGTAGAAATCCAGTTCTCTTTCAACCTTATTAAAGGAGAATAGGCGTGAGGTTAAGAGAATTGTAAGAAGAAAATTACTCACTGTGCCAAGCTGGACCAAATTCTGCACCCCAAACTGATTATGTGAAGGAAAAAGAGGGCTAGAAAATAATCCAGATGGATCTCTTTGTCAGTCTTTTGTTAGTCAGTCAAGAAATTAAGCACCTACTATAGGCCATGTACTACACTAGGTATTTATTAAGAACACAAGCATGACTAAATAAAAAAGCTGTGCCTTTATAGTATATATAGTTTAATAAATGGAACAATCTATACACAAAGTCTGACATGAAAGAGAAAAATTCAGATTAACAACTGCTAATTCAGTAAAGTTGCAGAATACAAAATCAACAAACAAAATCAGTAGTGCTCCTTATACACAAACAACAAGGTAACTGAAAAAGAAATCAAGAAGGCAATCTCGTTTACAATAGCTACAAGAGAAAAATTAAACAAATATTTAAAAAAAACCCTACAAATAAATTTAACCAAGAAGGTGAAAGACTTCTACAAGAAAAACTGCAAAACACCAACAAAAAATTGAAAATACAAACAAATGTAAAAACATCCCATGCTCATGAATCGAAATAATTACTATTGTGAAAATGACCATATTACCCCAAATAGTCTACTGATATAATGCAATTCCTATCAACATACAAATGACATTCCTCTCATAATTGGAAAAACAATGTTAAAATTTGTATGGAATCACAAAAGACCTCAAACAGCCAAAGCAATCTTGAGCAAACAACAAAGATGGTCACATCACACTACCAGACTTCAAAATATACTACAAAACTATTGTAATCAGAATAGCACTGTACTCACATAAAAACAGAAACAAAGACCAATGGAACAGAATGGAGAATGCAGAAATCCATATATCTATAGCCAATAGATTTTTGACAAGGGTGTCAAAAAACATACATTAAGGAAAAGAAAATCTCTTCAATAAATGGTGCTAGAAAAACTGGATATCCATATGCAGAATTATGGACTAGATTTCCCTCTTCTCACCTGATTAAAAAAAAAAAAAATCAACCCAGGTCCAGTATGGTTGCTCATACCTTTAGTTTCAGCACTTTGGGAGGCTGAGGCAGGTGGATCACTTGAGGCCAGGAATTCAAGACCAATTTGTTTAACATAGTGAAACCCAGCCTCTACTAAAAATACAAAAAAAATTACCAGGATGGGTGATGCATGTCTGTGATCCCAGCTACTTGGGAGGCTGAGGCATGAGAATCACTTGAACCCAGGAGGTGGAGGTTGCAGTGAGTTGAGATCATGCCACTGCACTCCAGCCTGGGAGACAGAGCTAGATTCTGTCTCAATAAATAAATAATAAAATAAAATAAAAATCAACTCAGCATGGTTCAAAGGCCTAAATGTAAGACTCGAAGCTATGAAACTATTAGATGAAAACTTAGGGAAAATTCTTCGGGACATTGATCTGGGAAATAATTTTATGAATGGGACCTTAAAAACACAGGCAACAAAAGCAAAAGTAAATAAATGAAATTATATCAACCTAAAAAGCTGCTGCACAGCAAAGGAAAAATATCAATGGAGTGAAAAGACAATCTAATGAATAAGAGAAAATATTTGCAAACTATTCATCTAGCAGGGGTCATATATATACCAAGGAACTCGAACATCGAAACATCAAAAATCAAATAATCCAATTACAAAATGGACAAATGATCTGATCAGACATGTATCAGAAGAAAACGTACAAATGACCAATAAATATATGAAATAATGTTCAACATCACTAATCATTAAGGAGATGCATATAAAAACCACAATGAAGTATCATTTTACCAATTAGGATGGCTATTACTAAAGGCAAAAAATAAAAAATGCTGGTGAGGATGTTGGGAAAAGGGAACTCATACACTGTTGGTGAGAATGAAAACAAGTATAGCCACTACAGAGGTTCCTCAAAAAACTACAAGTAGAATGACCTTGTGTTGCAGCAATCCCACTACTGGTTATTTATCCAAAGAACAATGAATTGGTGTATCAAAGAAACATCTGCACCCCATGTTTATTGAAGCACTATTCACAACAGCCAAGATATAGAATCGACCAGTGTCTTCAACAATAGAGTACTACTCATCCATCAAAAACAATGAAATTCTATCATTTGAGGCTATGCTGCCTCGACATAGATGGAACTGGAGGACATTATGTTTAGTGAAATAAGCCAGGAACAGAAAGTTTAACACTGTATGCTCCCATTCATATGTGGAATCTTTAAAAAGTTGATCTCATGAAAGAAAAAACTGTAACAGAAGACACTAGAGGCTTGGAAAGGCAGGCGGAAGAGGGAGAGATAGAGAGAAATTTGTTACAGGATTGAAAGTTACAGCTAGGAAGAAAAAATAAATTATAGTGTTCTATAACACTATAAGATGACTGCAGTTAACAATATATGGTTTCAAATGGCTAGAAAGGTGATATCGAATATTCCTAAATCAAAGAAATGATAAAACTTTGAAATGATGGATATGCTAATCACTCTGATCTGATCACTATACATTGCATGTATCACAACATCACTATGTACCTTATAAATATGTACAATTACTATATGTTCATTAAAAAAATTGAAAGACCTAAATGATGACAAGAAGAATTTGGGGAAAGCACATTCTAAAGGAGAGAAATTGTTCTTTTTAGTTTTTCATTCATAATTCTTTCACACAAACAAACAAGCAAACAACAACACACAGTTATCAAGCTCCTACTATGCCCAGGCATTATTCAACAATATTCGAAAGCAATTATAAATAAAATCATCAAAGAAGCCATAGTTTAATAGAGAAAAATATGCCCAAAAGGAGAATGGAAAAAGTGAGGTGTTAAAAAAACATCGTTTTGATGTTGTTGTTGTTGTTGTTATTGTTTCCAAGTGTCAGATAATCAGACGGTAACAAAGAAGAACAAACAAAAGACGTCAGGATAACAAACAAAAACAAAAGACACTCTATGTTAATGAATTATAACAGTTCAACCACTTCTTTACTCTTTTACTTCTTCTATAGTTCCTGTTTGCTTGTCTTTGGAACTGGGGGAAAACTTTTTTTTTTTTTAATGTGCCTATTCTCATTTTTACTAATTATAGTCTCTACATTAAAACGCACCCATTTTATACACACATTTGGACAAATTTTGACCAATTTTACATCCATGTAACCACCACCACAATCAAGTTAGTGAACAATTCTCCCACTCTCTAAAAGCTTTCTCATTACATTCTATCAATCCTTCCCTACACCACCAGGATACAAACTTTTCCGTAATTTTTGAATGTGTTTTATAATTTTGGTTGAAAATGGTACATTGTGGATAAGAAATGATAGAGGCTAGTTATTCTGCATTCAGTTGTGCTCTTATGAGGATTTTTTTCTTCTAGCAGTATTTTAACTGGCCTATATCCTACATTCACACAGCAAATTTGTTCCTTTCTGCCTTGTTCAGCAGCTAAATAATCTTGCTCAGTTCTTTTGGTTTCCAGCTACTGTATTTTTTTCTCGCCTGCTCCCCTCACCTCTCCTATCCCCTCATCTCCCCTGAACATGTGTAGTTTAGTAGTTAGCTAAAGATTTGAGAAGTTGATATTCACCCTTGGAAACTCATTATTTCTGTGGTTTCATTGTTTTCAAGAACTTCCCTCTACATTTCCAGCTACTCTGATAGTTCCAAGTTCTATTCTTTGATATCTCAACCCAACAATGTTAATGTGTTTTCTTTTTCTTTTCCTTTTTTTCGTTTTTCTTTTTGCATCTAACATATTTTATTCCTGTTACCATTTTTAATTGGTCCAAAGATTCTATGTGATATAACTTCACTATCATTAGAATAGTATTAAAGAATACTATTAGAAAAAATGTAGCTCCATTATTTTATTTTTTTAATCTTTTAATTTTTATTTATTTATTTTTTATTATACTTTAAGTTCTAAGGTACATGTGCATAACATGCAGGGTTGTTACATATGTATACTTGTGCCATGTTGGTGTGCTGCACCCATCAACTCGTCATTTACATCAGGTATAACTCCCAATGCACTCCCTCCCCCCTCCCCCCTCCCCGTGATAGTCCCCGGTGTGTGATGTTCCCCTTCCCGAGTCCAAGTGATCTCATTGTTCAGTTCCCACCTATGAGTGAGAACATGCGGTGTTTGGTTTTTCTGTTCTTGCGATAGTTTGCTGAGAATGATGGTTTCCAGCTGCATCCATGTCCCAACAAAGGATGCAAACTCATCCTTTTTTATGGCTGCATAGTATTCCATGGTGTATATGTGCCACATTTTCTTAATCCAGTCTGTCACAGATGGACATGTGGGTGGATTCCAAGTCTTTGCTATTGTGAATAGTGCCACAATAAACATACGTGTGCATGTATCTTTATAGCAGCATGATTTATAATCCTTTGGGTATATACCCAGTAATGGGATGGCTGGGTCATATGGTACTTCTAGTTCCTTTTTTTTTTTTTTTTTTTTTTTTTTTGAGACAGAGTCTCACTCTGTCACCCAGGCTGGAGTGCCGTGGAGTGATCTCAGTTCACTGTGCCCAGTCTCCTGTTCCACTGATGCCAGCGTCCACTCACCACAAGCCTACTAAGTGCCACATGTTCTATGATGCTCCCTCATCTCATCACCATAGACATCCCTGCTGGAAGTGAGTATGTGATAGACAAAACTCACAGAGGCCTAGGGAGGTTGAGACCCGCATTCCCACTGTGGTGAGGGTGTGCTTGAGAGGGACCCCACGACTGGGCCCTCCATGCCGCTCTCCTCAGTAATCACTCCCAGACCAGAGAAGCGAGGGGGAATTTTCTTCCTCTCACTATTTTCAGCCCCTTGGCTGACCCAGCATTCCCCAGAAAGCTATGAAGTCCTAGCAGCTCTGAGGCCACAAAGCCATAAACGCACAGGACACACAGCCCATCTGTCTCTAATGGGTCTTTTACTTGTCATGCTGGTCATTTCTAAGAGCAGATGGGTTAAGAAAGACATGGCAAGTTACTACGAAATGACCCCTCCACTCCTCCCTGGGGGAAGGCTGACTAGAGAGCAGTCAAGCTGGCTTTCTTCCCCCACTCCCTGCATTCTTGTCCCCAAGGAGCCACAGACAATCCCACCAAATATAGGCAGGAGACAGCCGCCTCCTTCCTACAGCTGGAGGGGGGCAGGGTCCTCTCGGGCCTTTCTATCTGCATGAAAACCAAACCGTGAGCTGTACTGACCCGGGCCTCACCCATGTTGCAGGCATGTACAACACAGGTGCCCAGTGGTATCATCAGGCAGAATTACGAATGTGCTTTCCATCGTTTTCATACAATGATTCCAGAACCGCTATCCACACAGCTCCACTTCTCACACATATGACGTGCTTCAGGGATTACACAGCATTTTCACCACGCCCCTCATCCGCTCCTCCCAGCAGCCTTGTGTGATCCCTTGACTATACTTCCTCATACTGAGGTTTGAAACCAAAACTTTCCCAAGAACATCCAGCTAGTGTTTGAACCAGGATATGAGGGCTTCTGATTCCAGAACCAGTATTTGTACCACTATTCCACATGGGCGCCTCCAGGGATTTCTGCCTGATCTTAAAATGCAGACAGCAAATTCATCTCTCTACAGTCCTGGAGTTCCCTATAGACAAGAAGTAAAACTTCTAACAGAAAGCTTAGACTTATTTGGAAGGCTACCTGGGATATTTCTTTTAAGTTAGTTTGTTCATGTTTTGGAAAGATTGTTCCAATGGCAAAGTGGGGCATGAAGTGTGGAAAGGATTCCATGATGAGACAGAGAAACAATTCGGTGGCTCTTACAACAGTTCAAATGAGGCATGAGGCACAACCAGAAAGGACAGAGGGAAAATGCATTGGAAAGAAATGCAAAATGAAGTCCACTCAGACCCAGGATGGAGAAAAGGGGATTAAGGATGATGGTGGTTTCTAGTTTGAAAGACGGATGAACAAGGATGTCATGAACTACTGCAGAGTGGTATCTGGGGGCTGAGTGCACCAGTTTGTTTAACCATTCACCTGCTGAGCAGTCTCTGGGCTGTTTCCAGTTTCTGGCCTTTATAAATAATGCTGCTATGAACAGATACATAAAGGCTTTTGTGTGAACATAAGTCTTCATTTCTCTGGGATAAGTGCCCATGAATGTGAGTGCTGCATCCTATGGCATTTGCACGTTTAGTTTTTTAAGAAACTGTCAAGCTGTTTTCCAGAATGGCTGTACCATCTTCCATTCCCACCAGCCAAGTGTGAGTGATCCCGTTTCCCCGCATCCTCACCAGCACTGGTCTTGTTACTACTTTTTATTTTAGGCATTCTGATAGGTGTATAGTGACGTGGCTTTAGTGTGCACTTTTTCTGACGGCTCATGACGTTGAACATCTTTTCATGTGCTTGTATGTTATCTGAAATGTCTCTTCAGGTCTTTCATTCATTTTCAAAGTAGATGATTTGGTTTCACTGCTGAATTTGGATAGTTCTTGATATATTATAGATATGAGTCCTTTATCAGACATGTGATTTGCAAATAGTTTCTCCCAGTCTCCAGCTCCTCTCTTCATCTTTATTTTCCATTTTCCATTTTAGTCCATGATCCATTTTGAGTAAATTTTTGTACGAGGTATGAGGTTTAGATCAGAGTTCAGGTTTTTTTCCTATGAATAATCAGGTAGCCAGTAACTTTTTTTAGAGACAAAGTCTCACTCTGTCACCCAGGTTGGAACGTAATGACAAGATCAGAGCTCACTGCAGCCTCAACTCCTGGGCTCAAGTTATCCTCCTGCCTCAGCCTCCTGGAGTAGCTGGGACCACAGGCAGGTGTCACCATGACCAGTTAATTTTTTTAGTTTTTGTAGAGACAGGATCTTGTGCTATGTTACCCAGGCTAGTGTGGAACTCCTAGGCTAAAGTCATCATCCCACTTATATGGGGCCAGGCAGTGGCACATGCCTGCAATCACAGCACTTTGGGAGGATGAAGTAGGAGAATCACTTGAACCCAGGAATTCCAGACCAGCCTGAGCAACACAGGGAGGTCCTGTCTCTGCAAAAAATTTTAAATGTTAGCTGGGCATGGTGTTGTACACCTGTGGTCCCAGCTACTTGGGAGGCTGAAGTGGGAGGATCTCTCAAACCTACGAGGCTGAGGCTGCAGTGAGCCATGATCGCACCACTACACTCCAGCCTGGGAGAAAGTGAGACCCTGTCTCCAAAAAAAAAGAAAAAAAAATGCTAGGGCATCATCCATATTAAAGACAGGTATTGACAGGAGAAAAAATGAGCATGTATGCCTATTAATTAAGGTATATTTCCCCCTTATTACATAAAAAAGTCATCACAGCAAACCCCTGTGACTGTATCTAAAGAAAGCCTACAGTTTTACCTCTCTGTATTATAAAATGCAAGGCTAAAATTCAAATACTAAATATTTCCTGAAGCCAAGGGTAGTTTCCTTAAAATAAATGCCTAGGGTCTCTATCGAAAATATGAAAAAGTTAGCTACTTCATAGCCATTCCAATCTAAGTTCAGCTTTTTCTTTTTTAATTGACACATAATTGTGTACTGTACATATGCATGGAGTACACATAGTGATGTTATAATACATGTAATGTATGTGATCAGCGTAATTAGCATATCCGCCATCTCAAACATTTATCTTTCTTTGTGTTGGTAACATTCAACACCCTTCCTCCAATCATCTGGAACTATCTATTCTTTTTTTTTTTTTTTTTTTTTTTTGAGACAAAGGCTTGCTCTGTTGCCCAGGCTGGAGTGCAGTGGTGTGATCTCAGCTCACTGCAACATCTGCTTCCCAGGTTCAAACTATTCTCCTGCCTCGGCCTCCCTGGTAGCTGGGGTTACAGGCACCCACCACTATGCCCGGCTAATTTTTGTATTTTTAGTAGAGACAGGGTTTCACCACGTTGGCCAGGCTGCTCTCAAACTCCTGACCTCAGGTGATCCACCCAACTCAGCCTCCCAAAGTGCTAGGATTACAGGCATGAGCCACCGTGCCCAGCCTGAAACGTCTGGATATCTTGGCCTCGTGATCCACCTCCGCAGCCCTCAAAGTGCTGGGATACACGTGTGAGCAACTGCGCCCGCCTATGTATTTTCTTTTAAAACACAGATGTTGGCATAAGATAAACACTGTTCTCCACCAGTTCCCCACTGGTAAGTATTTAGGTTGTTCCCAGCCGTTTGATTATCAATGCGAGTGTTACGACCATATGCATGAATAGTTCATGAGGATGCGCTAAGAAATGGAGTGTGGGACCAGCGTCTGCACATTTAAATGTTGATGGGGTTGCGATTCCCCCGTTAGGGCCATACAGTTATCTCACTGTCAAGGTAAGGGCGCCATCATCCGCCAACAGTTCCCAGAGTCTTGACATCACACCACACATAAGCCCTATGTTCCAAAAACGTGGACATCTACATTCTACTTAAAGTGTGCGCACAGCGTGAAGCTCTGTGTGCGTGTGATGTGTGCTGCTAGGGGTGGCTCTGTTCGAATTGCGCCAGGCTTTGGCTTCCAGTCAGGTATTTTTGTTTGTTCATGCTGTGTGCGGCCGTGGGCTGTGTGAATTTCCCTCCTGCCCAGCCAGATTTCCTTTCCGGTAGACGGGCTGTGTTCATCCGGCGACCAGTTTCCTAGTGACCGGGCCGAGTGTCTCATCTGTCAGCCTGTTTCCTGGTAAGCTGGGCCGAGTGCCATCCGGTAGCCCTGTTTCCTGGTGATCTGGGTTGAATGCCTCCATGAGAAGTTGCACCCATCTCTCCAGTAGTGCATCTTTTCACAGCAAGCAAAACGTTTTCAGCACGTTTCTAGTGGGACAGGCACTAGCTCTTTTCTGGGCATCAGGAGACCTGGCTTTGTTCTGGTTCAAGCAACAGCTGGTGAGTTAGCAAAGACAAGTCACATCTGGCCCGTGGTCCTTTGCTTTATAGTAGAATCACAGTCCGAGTGGGCATCACTGCCCTGGCCTCTATGCGGTGCTGGTGTTTGTGGGATGATGGCTAAGTGTCAGGTGCATTTCCACCACTAGGGGATTACGGCCAGCCAAAGACACAGGAGGAAAGCTAACAGCCCCAGGCAGGTGCACAGAACCAGAGGAGTTTGAAACGGTGTTTCAAGCTCCTTGGTGTGATTGATGTGATCACAATAAACATTTTATCTCTAAGTCTTGGGCCATTGGACCAAGAGAAGAGAAGCGGGGTATTGAGTTGTAGTGAGGGTATGCGTGGTTCATGTGCCTGCTGAGCCTGGCTTGGACTCAATTCCATTGAGTCCCATCCATTTTACCTTCTGTGTCCACCTTTTCATGCTCCTGCTGTTTTCTCCAGAAAAAAGCAATAAATTCCTTTCAAAAACTTTACAAAAGCCATAGAGCTTATTGAAAATAGTTCAAATATATGGAAGACAGAAAGAAGTGAGTGTTTCTCTGTTGTGTGTTTGGATGAATGTGTCTTTGGGGTAGTCACTATAACACTGGGTATATTTCCCCAGATTTTTCCAGTGTACCTACAAATGTATATGTACACTTTGTAAAAAACAAAATAGTACCTGATAAACATTGAGTCCCCTACTCCCACGCGCGGCTACATGGACATCCTTTCATTGATAATGAGACCTGATTCGACTCCTTTTGTTCGCTGGAGTGCTAGGTAATAATAGCTACAGAGAACTCACCTTCATGGGCATTTACCATGTGACAGGTTCGTTGTCCAGGCAGGCTACATGAAGTGGGTCTTAAGGGTTTTTACAACAATGCTAGGGTGAACACAGTAACTGTTTAACATTGCAAATGATAGAATTGCAGTAGAGAGAAGCAAAGCTGCTTGCTGAAACTCATGGCTGATGCACACTTTTAAAACAATTGTTGTTATAGTCAGTGATTTACGATCATTTGAAGAAATAATGCATTCAGTGAATACTTTCAGGGTCTGGTACAGTCGGGGAGTGTTCCTAAAAGCACTGGGAGAGCAAGGGAGTGGTCCATTGGCCCTGGGCCCCTAGGGCAAGGAGGGAGGCCCTGGGAGAGGGGCAGGGAGAGGAGGTCTCGGAACAAACCTGCAACTCCATTTCTGCTGATTCTGGTCCGAGGTCTGGTTCTTGACAGTACACTTTCAGATACTGGTTTTGATTTTTATCATGGCTCACCTGGCAGCCATGGTTTGAACTGCCTGGATGTGGTCTGGCAGGCCAGTGCTATGCACACCTTCCCCTCCTGCAGGAGGGGAGTCATCCTGGGACGAGAGGCTTGCCTGTAATCAGCTATCTCATAATAAGTGGATTTGATGCTGGTTTCGCTAGGTCAGGAAATTTCCCATTTGGAAGGAAAACTGATACTTGTTTTTGAGTGTTGCTAGGGCCACAGGGTTAGAGCGGGACTGGAGTTTGTTGAGACACACGTGAGTACACTCAAACATCTTGCATGAAACGTGGAAATAAACACAGTGTTCCAGAGGTCCCTGGCTTTGGGATATAAATATTCTGTAAGAGAATGGCACTGGATGTCTGCTGTATTTTTTTTCTGCTATTTTGGCAAGTTTTATTTGGGGTATGTCTCCTGTACAGAAGGTGACATCACTTTTGCCACCAAATATACAGCCGTTGTGGCTCCTATGTGGGTCACTTTGTGCCGGGTGTCTTTGGGGAAATGTAGGTCCCTACCCAAGCACATTGCCCATTCAAGGTGTCCTGTTTCTGAACACCTGGGGCAGGCCTTCCAATGGGTGAAGCCGCGCGCGGCCCCTCCCCAGGAGGTGGGACTGGTGGATTGCTGAGGAGGAGGCCGGGATGAGCCCTGGACAGAACGACCGCCTGCTTTCCTTCCCCCCTCCCTCCTATTTTCCCACACCCCCTTTAAAAATTTCTTATAAAAATTAAAGAATATTGGTCCTTTATTCACTATCCCTAATCATAGCAGAGTGAGCCTGGGACAGTGGAAAGGAAAGTACTGGCTCAGATGATCCACCAGCCCCGCATTGAGGGGCTCCGCCAGGCGGCATTGTGAAGTGGTGTTGTGGAGGTTCTCCTTGAGTCTCAGCGTTAACCAGCAGAGGCAGATGGTATTAGTCCGGCATGTTGAGGAAGTTGAGCTCAAAGTAGCTAAGGGAACTCCCAAAGTCACATAGGAAGTAGCAGAGTAGAACCAAACACAGATTGTCTCTGAATCAGGCAGGTTGTCTGATTCCAAAATGGGCTCTAATTGGAGGTCAAAAAGCTGAACAGACACAGACATTTTTTTTTTTTTTTTTTTTTTTTTTTTTTTGTTAGCTAGAGTTTCGCTATGCTGCCTAGGCTGGTCTAGGCTCAAGCTGTCCTCCTGCCTTAGCGTTCTGAGGCTGGGCTTACAGGTGTGTCACCAAACCCAATCGAACAGACATTTCTTGAAAGAAGACATACAAAGGCCAAAAAATGTGAAAAAAATGCTCAGTATCACTTTTAATCAGAAATGCCAATCAAAACCACAGTGAGGTATCATCTCACTTGTTAGGATGAGTATATCAAAAAGACAAAAAATAACAAGTGTGGCGAGGATATGGAGAAAAGGGAGCTCTTACACACTGTAGGGGTTGTACACTAGAACAGCTGGCTGGGCGTGGGGTGCACACTGACATCCCAGCACTTTAGGAGGCCGGAGGCAGATCACCTGATGTCAGGGGTTTGAAACCAGCCTGGCCAACAGGGTGAAACCCCATCTCTACTAAAAACACAAAAATTAGCTGGGCGTGGTGGATCACACCTGTAATCCCAGCACTGTTGGGTGGCTGAGGTGGGTGGGTCACTTGAGGCTAGGAGTTCAAGACCAGCCTGGCCAAGGTGTGAAACCCCATCTCTACTAAAAAATACAAAAATTTGCCCGGTGCAGAGGCAGGCGCCTGGAATCCCAGCTACTCGGGAGGCCAGGCAAGAGAACCACTGGAACCTGGGAAGCGGATCTACAGTAGCAAGCCGAGATTGCAACTGTACTCCAGCCTGGCAACAGTGAGACTCTGTCTCAAAGAGAAAAAAGAAAAAGAGTAAGAGTAAGCTAGGGCACCCACTATGGCAAACAGTATGTAGGTTCCTCAGAAAACTGCAAATGAAATTACAGTGTGATCCAGCAGTCCCACTAAAGTAGATACTCAAAGAAAAGGAAATCAGTGTCAGAGGGGCATCTGCACCTCTGTGTTTCCTGCAGAACTGTTCCATAGCCAAGATATGGAACCAGCCTTGATGTCCAACAGCAGAGATGGATAGAGAAAATGTGGTCTTGATACACAGTGGAGTACTATTCAGCCATAACACAGGATGAGTCTGTTTATTCTCAGCAACGTGGATGGAACTGGAAGATATTATGAAATAAGCCAGGGACAGAAAGTTACACAGCACATGTTCTCTTATGTGGAAGGCAAAAAAGTGGATCTCATGGAAGTTGAAAGTAGACAGAGGCTCCTAGAGGGTGAGAAGGTGGGGAAGAGAGAGGGAAAATTTGTTAAAGGATCAAAATTATAGCTGGATAGAATAAGTTCTAGTTTTCTATAACATAGGAACTGCTGATTATTTAACACAATCATACTGAGTTTTTTCC